>NC_061800.1:2242500-2542500 GCF_021462225.1 Girardinichthys multiradiatus
TAAAAAGCTACTCAGTGGTAAGGCCCCAGGGGTGGATTCGATTAGCCCGGAGTACCTTAAGGCTCTGGATGTTGTAGGGTTGCGTTGGCTAACACGACTCTGCAGCATCACGTGGACATCGGGGGCAGTTCCACTGGATTGGCAGACCGGGTTGGTGGTCCCCCTATTCAAAAAGGGGAACCGCAGAGTGTGTTCCAACTATAGGGGACTCACACTCTCAAGCCCCCCTGGTAAGGTATATTCGGGGGTTCTCGAGAGGATGGTCCGTCGGATAGTCGGACCTCGGATTCAGGAAGAGCAGTGTGGTTTTCGTCCAGGCTGTGGAACACTGGACCAGCTCTACACCCTCAGCAGGGTCCTGGAGGGTTCATGGGAGTTCGTCCAACCAGTCTACATGTCTTTTGTGGACTTTGAGAAGGAACAAGAGCTTCCACTGCCAGGGCCCTCAACATGCTCTTGGAAATGTAAATACAAGCAGGGTGGGAGTGAGACAGAGGGAGACCCCCTACATGCCTACTGGTCTTTTCAAGGTCTATGTATTTATACCCCGGGTGTCCATGGTCAAAATAAAACAAAAAATTATTTTTAAGCAAACAAAAATACTAATTAGAAATAAACTATTTAACTAAATTCAAAACTACCAAAATAGAAAAATAGCTCTTACAGATAGGTTAAATCCTGTGTTTACTTTAAATGGCTGTTCTTTACATTTGAGGATATTTAAAAAGTTAAAACTGGTCTCTGATGATCCTAACAAGGAGGGATACGCAAATGTTTAAAAGTCAACATGCAACATGTGGAGTGACATTAAAATTCTTATTAAAGTCTTAGATGCAGGATTCCAACCTTTTACTGACATCTGCTGTCATGTAAGAGGAACTACAAGTTGATAAATACTATCTTTTAAATAGGAAACTAACAAAACATAAGCTAAAGCATAAGTCAAAAACGAATGAACAAAAAAAAAGAAAATACAGCAGTGGACTAAATAAAGCAAATATTTCTGTAGGTGGTGTATGTGTAATCAAATGCTATCATCTCTTTAAATTGATAATTGATTGCCTGTTAAAGATGACTAATGTTTCACTGTCCAAAAATAACAAGTACAGTTAGTTGAATGCCAACCAAACATTATTGTAAAACTGGGTGTGATGAAGACAGGAGAAGAATGGTAGGAGCATGTACTTTCTGTCATTCCCCAAAGATCAGGGATCTTCTGGTTGTGTCTGCCCTTGCGGTGAACTGATTAGGTAATATGCCCTAAAAGCTAGCAGTTGAGCACTGATAAGACAGCCTCTTCATGATAAAAACATGCATAAAACGCCACCACACGTTATTTATGCCACCTACGCATTTTTTTTTACATGTCATTTACATCACCACGTATTAAGATTCACAACGCGTAAAAAACGGCACATCCCATTTTTTACTGATTAGAACGCGTTAATATAAGGATGATTTTTGACCCTTTTGACTTGCCGTAGTGCTGTGGCTCTAGCTTGTCATGGCATTCCTCCACGGAACATTACCTGTCAATCACTGACGCTCTAAGCCATATAAATTTTTTTTTTTAAAAGACTGGAAATGTTTAAAATGTTTTTGAATACGTTTCCATGTCTCTTTAGTAGAAGTTTATGTACAGTTGCCTTCAGGTCTCTGGAGATAATGTGTTTTAAACACAATGATTGTAATTATAATGCAGTGCTGATTAGTTTCCAAGATATCTGCAACTCATGAACTGGTTAATGCAAACCTGAGCATAATTACTCAGCATTTTCTAGTGACTGATGATCACTTAAGGGCAGAGCATAGTCAGGCATAGTGTGAGCAACGCGGACTCTGCATGCACTGTCCATGGCTTCATCGTCGCGTGTAACAATTTCCTATATTTCTGGTGACAAATTCCTGCGTTTCCTACGCTTTCCATCATGGCATCATCGGACAAGGAAGCAGAACTAGTTTGGCGTGTAGCATTGGAAAAACAAAACAAAAAGAAGGTGGTGTTAAAGGCCATTAAACTAGAGTAGGGACCAAGAAGAGGACCTCTCAGTGCGAGGCAGACAGTGGCCATGATGCTGCGCGTACTTGTGACCAGCTGCTCAGAGCAGTGTGTCACATATAAAACAGTTTGATGTGGAGCATTTTTCCTGCCGAGCAGTTTATTGCGTGGCACCACGTACACAGTCAATTGAGTTTTGCCCAGACATGTCCAGAGGATGTCCGCTTTGAGTCCGTGGGTACGTCTGAGGAGTCAAGTACTTTGCATGTCACTGTGTAAGTCATTATTCCTTATTTTGTATTAATAAACAACATGATTATTTCATTGAAAGGCTACATAAATGTTTATTTATGTATTTATATTAAATAAAATACTGTTTTAAGGCCTCCCCCCACCTCAACAGTTTGGTGCCGTGACCCGGATTTGGTACTAACTAAAGGATAATTAATTGACTACGAGGCAGACGTTCTACAACACCACAGGGCTGACCCAAAACAAAAGGTAAGGAGATCTTTTTTTATTCTCCTTTTGCCTGCTAATAGTGTAGGTGGTGTTGTGGAATAGATATCTGTTTTCTCTTAAAGTTACAGTCCTGATCAGATTTGGGTAAAAATATTTGTTGGTTGAAATAATGTATTAAGGTAAAGAAATTATGTATCGAGTAAAATATTTGTTGTAACATACTTGTCGGTTGAGACACGTAAATGGTGAGACTGGGAAAGTAAATAAGTTCCGGATTTGGCAATCCAAACTCAGTCCCGACAAGGACTGGGGTATTTAGGATGGGGTTAGTAAGAGACTCCCCGAGAGACTGAGGACCCCTCTACGTGGCAAGGGATAGGACCCCGAGACCCTGAATTGGCAGGTGAGGGAAGGCAGTCAAGATACTTAAATGTTGAGTCTGTAAGAATAAAATTAAGTAAAAGGAATTCCAGGGAGTCAACGGAGGGTTGATTCCTAGGTGTCAAACCGGCTTTGGCATCACAGCGGTCGAACCAGGAGAGATTGAAAAAGAGAGTCCCGCTGAGTGTAAGGGTTTGAGGCCCTCCGTGCGCACAAGCCATATATCCTGTTGTATTTGTATTTGTCTAACTGGATTTAACTAACTGAATATGAGTGAGAAGAGAATAAAATTGAGTGGCTGCGAATGGCTGCACTTGAGTGTGAGTGATTGTAGAAGCGGTGATTATATTATAAACTGTACTGCCATAACATTAAGGCATAAGAGGTGAAGGTATTGTAGAAGCTGTGATTTTATCATATACTGTATAGGCATAAAGTGACAAAAAAAAAAAAAAAGGGGGAAAACAAGCGACAACAGTTGAGCAACATGGAAGGAGAAATTGATGGTGAAAAGAGTGATGATGGGATGTGGTAGAGGTCCCTGGATACCGTTGTCAGACCAGGTAACTGTGCTGGCAGAATTTATGGAAAAATGTGAGAAAAAGTCAAAGAAGGAAGTTCAGAAAACTATAGAAAAGATCAAGGAGGTGATTGTTGCAGGAGAAGGAGGAATGGATAACAAGGAACCGTTAGGTAGATGGTTGAACCGAGAATATAAGAGGCATCTGAAGGATAAAGACAGTTGGTTGATTAAAGCTGATGAGAAAAGACGACTTGGTGGAATAAAGTGTAAAGTTGAAGCAAAAGACGCAGGGAATAAAGAGACAGAATGGGGTCGTTTGTTGGTTTGGTGGCAGGGATTGATTCACTGCAGTAAGGACAGAACACAAATGAAGCAGACAGAAAAAAACAGCAGTACCCCCACCGAGTGTCCCTCCGCCCTATAGTCTCACACATGGTATATATCCAATGATAGATGTGCAAAATGGAGAAATATATATTATAGGAGACACAGAATCAGGCCAGTTACGTGCGCATTACAACCCATTTGTCCCTGAACCATCAAAAGTATACACACCACAAGTGGGAGGACCTGCCTGTTATGAGCCCTTCTCTGACCGCAGAGAGATAAAGAGGGCCCTACACAGAACTTTCTCCTGCAGCACTCTACCCAATGAGTGAATCCCCCAACAGGAATGAGCCAGACCCTCCTGGGGAATTTTAAAGAGAAATTAAGTGTTTTGAAAGTGTCCGGTGAAGACGGAGAGTGCAGCTCTGACTCACAATCTAGACAGAAAACGCGGCCAGAGGCACCCAGCTCTGAGCCTGACGGCTTCCGGTCTAGTGACCGGCAGACAGCGGGGACTCCTGTAAAGGAGGACATATCCCTGAAAGGCAATTGGATCTCTGAGCCAGAAGTAAAAGAGAAGGAAGAAAGTGTTGAGCAGAGTAGTGTGGCTTCTGGCAGTGATTGCTTGAGTGAAAGAGTTGAAGGAGGGCCTGAGAAAGAAGCAAAAGAAACGCTTAGACTTTTAAGGAGGGTTACACAATTGGAATCAAAAGTGCATGAATTATTTGCAAAAGATTCTCAACAGATGACAGAAAAACAGTTTAAAGATTCTGGGAGAACACACACCATGACTACCCGTAGCCAGAGCGATCCATCCAGATTTCAATGTCCGTTGTTGACCTCATCAGCTGGAATGACAAAATATGTCCCTTTTTCATTGGGAGATGTACAGGCATTAGTGGATAAGTTGCCACCTATTGCAGGATGTGGACGTGTCTGGTTACAGGAATAAGATACATTGACTAAAGGCATGACACTGGCCTTGGGTGACTTTAGAGCAATTTTGGGGCGATCTGTGCATCCCTCAGTTGCTAGAGAAATAGAACAGAATGCTGATTGCAGTAAGGACCCTGATGACACACCCCTGACACGTGTAATGACAGCCCTAGGGAAGGCTATAAGAAATTAGTATCCGCCCACCGCCGCCGTTGCAGTCCCTCAAGTCGATTGGGACCCTAATCAGCATCCTAAAGAGCACATTAGTGCTGCAGTGGACACACAAGAGTTAATCCCAAGGGTGACGGGATAGGAATGGGACAGCTGTTTAAAAAGCCATATTAAAAGGAGTTCCTGTTGAGGTTTGTCAAAAAATTGAAAAATAATCCTGATTTGCAGGGAACAGACTTCACAAAGTGGGAAAAACATTTAATTCACCATTTACATACAGCTCAGAAGGCAGAGAAAAAGAAAAAAGAGGAGAAAGAACAGCTACAGAACCAGCTCCTTAAATTGCAGCTGCAAGAGGCCAAAGAGAAATTAAGAGAAAAATTGATAAAACTGAAAATGTAATGTTAGCTGCAGCTCAACCTGTTCCTCCAGCAGCACACACCCCTTTGTCTATGTTACCACCTATGACTGATCAGTGCCACCCTATTAATTTTATAATTACAGGTACAGTGGCCCAGGTTGTGGAGGCAGATGGCATGTTGGTGGTCACCGTGGTCGTGGTGGATGGCGTGGACCACCCAAAGGAAGGGGTGGAGCCAGCAGGGCACTGGGAGATGTGTGCTACAACTGCGGTTAGTCTGGACATTGGTCACCCACCTGCCCTACCTGGGGGTCACAGCAGGGAGTAACGGTCCCTCCTAATGCAGGTATGGCACATCCCCCACCCCACCAGTATCCACAGATGGATGGACACCCGTCTTACAGCCCATACTGACGCCCCTGAGGAGGACCAAGGCAGCGTGGGCACAGCAGATCCCATGTTGCCTGCAAAGGTGGGAGAGAACGGTCTGAATTTTTTAGTGGACACTTGAGCTACTTATTCCACCGTAACACAGCAACCTCCTAAACCACTGCTCTCTACCAAGACTGTTTCTGTGATGTGCTTCTCAGGGGCTGCACAAATTCTGCCTGTGACTGTACCACTTCCTGTTCAGATTGGGACTCAGAGAGTAACTCACGCTTTTGTGTGTTCACCCAGCAGACCTGTTAATTTGCTGGGCAGAGACTTATTAGTGAAGCTGGGAGCATCAGTGCTGTGTGGTACTGATAGGTTAACAGTAACTTTTCCAGATGGTTCCTCTTTGGCATGTGGACAAATGCTTCAGCATGAACAATACCTTTTACAGCCAGTTGCAGAGGAATATGTTTACATCTACTGGGGGCTGCTGACCGCAACTTCTTCTCCAAGCAGCATCTTCTCTGTGTATCAGCTGTGGAAACCCTGGATTCAAAGTCTCTGCCCCTACACCTCTCCGCCTGACCCGCCCCATGTCACTCTGTTCTACGACCGTTGTCACACTGAATGGTACCAAGATTTGTTTAATGAAACAGTAGAAGGTAGGACATGGTTCATTTCATCCAAAATATTTATGTGGCTCCTGAGGGTGTGGCTGCAACAGTTGATTTAACACCTGACCATGCAGAACGGTATTTAATGTCAGATGAAGCTGTTCCTCATGTTTCTCTTTCTTTGCATCCTGAGCATCAAGCTAAGGAATTGGGAGGAGTGGTAAAGCGGTCTCTGGCAGCTGGGGACTGGCAGGACACCTCAGTCACCAACTTAAGGTATTCTAAAAGCACAGACACATATTGTATAAAATGTACAGCTACTGATGAAGTCCTATTGCAGCATGAGATGCTCACACGTCATCATGGAAGAGAAAAAAAAGATCATCCCAAAGCCGCAGCTCTTTTGCAGAGCCAACCTTATCAGTTATGGGCTGAACGACCCACAGATGTAGGATTAACCCCCTGCGCCCCAGTTTCTTTTCAGGTTGCATCTCCCTCGCCTAAACAACAGGCTCAGGACGGCATCAGAGACACCATTGAAGGCCCGAAGGCAGCAGGCATGTTAGAACCCTCAGCCTCATCATGGAACACACCCATCCTTCCTGTAGAGAAAAAAGGTACTGGAAAATATCGCATGGCACATGATTTAAGAGCAATAAATTCAGTTCTGGTGACTCCTACTGTTCCTGTCCCCAATCCCTATGTGGCTCTCTCCAACCTTGAACCTTCACATCAGTGGTACAAATGCATTGATCTACCTAATGCATTTTTCTGTTTGCCATTAGCAGAAGAGAGCAGAGACATTTTTTCTTTCACCTATGGTGGGGAGCAGCTGCGCTACACCCGTCTGCCACAAGGGTTCGCCCTTTCCCCAGGTATATTTAACCATGTTTTGAAAGATGTGTTACAGATTTGCCCCCTACCACAGAACGTGACTCATTCAGTATGTGGATGACGTCCTACTGGGAGCATCTACAACGGAGCTCTGTTTGCAGTGTACAGAACTCGTGCTGAGACATCTGCATAAACATGGATTCAAGGTCAGTAAAAATAAACTACAAATAGCAAGGAAGAAGGTTTCCTTCCAGGGCAGAGTTATTACTGCAGGAAGCACGAGCATGTCAGGTTCACATAAGCAAAGTATTTTAACACACCCTAAACCTCTTAGGCTTAAAGACATGCTGTCATTTTTGGGACTTACAGGCTACAGTAGGACCTACATCCCAGGTTACACCAATCTCACACAGACCCTCAGAGACCTAGTCAGAGAACAGGGCATGCGCAATCTTAACAATGCCCTTGATTGGACACAGGAAGCAGAGGAAGCCTTTATTGTGTTAAAGCAGCTTCTTTCCAATGCGGCGGAGCTTACGCTCCCTGACTACACCATACCATTTTATTTGGATGTTTCTGTAACAAAATTGGCAGTAAATGGAGTTTTGTTTCTAAAAATGGGGGAGAGAGGAGAGTGCTGATGTACGTTTCAGTAATGATGGATAACATGGAAAAATGCCACCCACAATGCACACAACATGCAGCAGGGTTGGCAAAATTAATTTAAAAAACAGCTCACTTAGTGATGGGACACCGTCTGAATGTTTTAACAATTTAACCCAAAGAAAACTTTGACACCGTTGCAGAGAAAATTTCCTTTAATCACAAGACCAGGAAAGGAAATAATTATTGACTACACAGACATGGCGCAGCCAGTAAGAAGTTTCAGATATCTGCTTGTGTGTGTGGATGCTTTCACAGGATGGCCAGAAGCATGGCCAGTGAAAAAGGAAGATAGTAAAACTGTGGTTAAATGTCTCATTAACCACTACATTCCCAGACACGGGTTTCCAGAAAAGATAAGGATGGTTATTGAGCTCTGTGTTAATCTATGGAGTATTCCTGTGTGAATTTGGTATGGGTGGATGCATGTTTTGACACATCACTTTGCATAGGAGGATCGTGCACACTCCCTTTCCAAACTCTATAAGGATGATGGTTTGTACTCTGATATTCCAGTGTCCGATGCACCGTATCTGCACTGTGGGAAAAAAAATCTTCATTTCTCAAAACAGTTCAAATTATGGTGAACAGACCGATGCGTCCGATAGGCTTATGAGCAACATTTGATCCATCTACAACTTTTTTCTTGTGATGGTGCTGGAGCTCTGATCCTTTCATATGTCGTTCAAGGGAGCAGGAGGCCTTGTTGTGACTTGATTCTGGCATCTGGGCCCCCTCCCAAACATCCCAGACAATCCCCAAATGGCCAGAATCGTCCCCAATGGCCATCACCAAATGGCCGGAATCGTCCTCCATGGCCCTCCCCAAATGGCCGGAATCGTCCCCCATGGCCCTCCCCAAATGGCCGGAATCGTCCCCCATGGCCCTCCCCAAATGGCCAGAATCTTCCCCAATGGCCCTCCCCAAATGGCCAGAATCGGCCCTTTCTTCCCCCCATACGGCATCTGACAAACGGCCAAAAAGTTCCCAAAGTGCCCGGGCGCGGCGAGGTTGCCCCCCTCAGCATTTACTACATCAGCGCGCCGCGTTCCCGAAAGTCCGGAACGTTACCGAAGGGACGAATGGCCGGCACGCGGCCACCGTGTCACGTTTCGACCAATGTCCTGACATTTGCATTGAAAACCCCGGCCATTTGTCCGACATTCCCTTCACCTGTATAAGGGACAAACGAACAGCAAGACTGCGCCACCCGGAGGACGAAAGGACGAGATAAGACAAGAAAAAATAAACTAAAATAAAATTTTCAATTTATGCTTTTTACTTAACAAAAGTTATATTTTATATGTTATTGCATTTTACTGTCTTTTTATATTCATCTATTATTGTGCTTAATGTTCAGGGGCCATAAGGATTGAACCCAGTAATTATTTGTTTTTAATTAAGAAACGCAGTTAATTAAGAGGACTGAGAAGACATCCTCCACTTAGAAGGGGTCAAGACATCCCTGCTGAGGATCAGAAGGCTTTAAGCACCCTGAGACTACAGAGGCAGGAAATGCACTAGTCCAAAAGGCAAAAGTAAGGCAGAGGCAGCAGGGCCTAAAGCATAGTCAATGTAAAAGAATCCTTCTGTCCCCTCTGGAGTAAGAGGTGTATATTGATATTGCTTTAATTCATTTTTATCTTCTCTCTGACAAGATTAATTAAAGTTCACAGGATGCTTAAATTTCAGCGAGTTCCATTGCATTGTCGGTTCCAGGCATGCTTAATTACAGTGCTAGCAGCCCCACTAATAACCAAAATGGAGGGCACCGGTGGGAGCACCGAAACTGAACAGCCCCCTCCTACAGTTATGCGCAGCCCGTCTGACCCTTATGGCGCCAAATTGACCATTTATGCTAATACTAAAGGAATCACGGTAGCACAACTTGACTTATATAACATTATTAATTGTGGAACCAACCAGGTGGGTTGGTGTGGTTATGATGTCTATATGTGTGTGCTGAGAGGCCACCCCAGTGAATTGTCTCAGAATCCGTGTGGAAGTTGGGATCAGGTATTGTGGAACACTGGACCAGGCAGTTACACTCATCATTATGACCGCATGAACAACTTAGGACAGCTGCAATAGAATATATCCTTGATTAGAGCCACACCAACACCTGATGGACCTGAACCCACTCATATTCACCACTCGATATCTGACACATGTCCAACTCACCAAACGATCTCTTAAGACAGGAAAGACCCTAAAGACATTATTAAGGTACAACTAGCATCACCTACTCCCAGTCCTGGGCCGTCCCTTGTCCATTGTGTAGATGTACATACTGTGAAGAACCTTATAACATTGGAAACAGGATTTACTGAAGCCAACCTATGGCTAGAATGGATGGCTGAGACTGCGCAAGAAAATCATATGTCTAACTGTGTAGCCTGTGCAGCTGCGAGACCCTTCCTTTACACTGAACCTGCTCCTCTGTACCCCTCTGATACTTGGGGCTATAACTGTATGCTAAATTTAACCAAGGCAGCTACACCCACTAACTGCACCACACTGGCTACTATTTTTCCGCCCATTAACAATAAAACTCTCGCTGGACCATTTACCCCTTATAATGGCAATGGAAGCTACACATGTTTCAATTTTACCCGTCCAAATGCTATTGTGCTTTTAGGTGAAATTCCACAGGATTGGTGTAACAGAACTGAACCTGGTTGTAATTCCATAGAAGGTGGGCTAGAACTGGTTTATACTATTATTGTGGTGACAGGAGACTTTTGATTAGGATCCCTCAGGAAGCCTGGAGAGTGTGTGCTATGGTCAGATTACAGGCACCACTGATGTTAATTGGTGAAGTCATAAAAAGAACTAATAACACTCATCTAGCCTCTATTCTAACAGCTTGGAGGGGCAGACGTGTTAAGGAAGCGAGCAACTAACTCCTTTGACCTCACGCAGAACTCTCCCACCTATATTGGTGCAATTGGAGTGCCTAGAGGAGTCCCAGATGAGTATAAATTAGCGAATCAAGTAGCAGCCGGCTTTGAAAATATCCCCGTAATCTCACCGTTTGTTCCAATAACCCCTAACAAGAATGTAGACCGCATTAATTATATTCATTACAATGTACTACGACTGGCCAACTTAACCCGGGATGCTGTTGAAGGTCTCTCAGAACAACTAGCCCCCACCTCTCTCATGGCCATACAAAACAGAATGGCGTTGGATATGTTGCTAGCTGAAAAATAACACCAATAACACCGCTCCTGAAGGATCTGTCACCCGAGCCTTAGAAGGATTGAGAACTCTGAGTAAAACTATGCACGAGCATTCGGGGATTGACAATGCATTGGAGCAATGGTTCACTGATATGTTTGGCAAATAGAAAGGTTTAGTCATGTCATTAATGATTTCTATTGCTAATTTTGTTGCCTTAATGGTTACCTGTGGTTGTTTCTGTGTACCATGCATCAGGGCTCTGATGGTTCGCTTCATCACTGCCACAATTGAGAAGGGGAGTGCTGAATCTAAACCTCCTACTTATCAGCTGTCTGCTTTGACGGACGGACTCTATGTGGAGTGATCTCTTTGTGGAGATCAAAAGGGGGAATTGTGGAAATATGAAGGCCTTATTATTAGTAGCTAAAACTAAGATATTTTTGGAACTCTGCTGCTTATAGATTGATTTTTATTAGGAATTTTAGTTATGCTTTTGATAGTTAGAAAAAACCTTAACAGTAGCCTCTAGTTATAACACAATGAGTGTTCATTATTCAAGGTTAAGGCTTGCAGGTGTTTTCTGTCTGTATTGTGAGAAGCCGGCAGTGTATTGGGGAGGGATGGTACTCCTCTCTGTGCTGACCGAAACTTCTGATAACTATTCCACCCTGAAGATTCCTGAAGATGTGTGGGAAACAATTCTTTAATTAAATGATGAAATGTATCTCTGTTTCTTTAATACTGTTGCTGGGGAGACATCCACAGACAGAATGATTGTGTATGTGTACTGCTTTGCAGCGTGGGGTATAAAATGTAATGTAATGCAGCCCCCAGTGAGACAACACACAGACGTTTCCAGGTATCAGTGTAAGTGTGATGTCTCCACTCTGAATTCAGACTGGTTTTAATAAACTTGTGGAAACTACAACTGATCTCTGACTGAGGACTGTCCTTTGGAGTGCAGAATAAAAAGAGTCAATGAGAGGTGAGGAGTAACGTAAGAGTTAACGGACGGCCAGTAAAGTTTTCCTACCTCGACATTAGCTTGTGAAAGTAAATCTGTGGGTCTTCTTTTTGGCATTCAGACAACAATTCTGAGTGACAGACAGGACACATTTAAAAAATAAATAAATAAAACAGTGTGGGATTGTGATTTTTGAGCTACTAGCACAAGAACTAATAATTATATCTAATAATGATGATGAACTGAGATCTGTCAACTCAAGAAAAAAAACAAAAACGAGGAAGGGTCTTTTTCTCGGAAAATCCTCTGTTGGATTTTGCACGCCTGGATTGCAGACTGCAATAGTCCAAGTCGTTGGGATAGATGAGAAATCTGCTGGTTGCACAGACAGCTAGATTTCAAGCTTTATCAAGCTCTTCTTTGAAGGATTGCTGAGAAAAGAAATGTTAACTTGTCCTGCAAGTTGTGACTGACTCAAATGTGCTTCTGTTGCGTCAAGCTAACTCAAAAAGTGATCATGTTCTGCAGGCTATCTGCCTTTGCTGTGACATTAGAGCTGCAATGGATGCTGGGAGGTGTAGTTACAGTCCACCTCGTGGCAAGATGATCCCAACACGATGTATAGCTTAAGTGCTTAAGCTCCTGAACATTTTTTAGTTTGATATGGAGAACCAGTTTGTGTCATCAGCTAATATCAACCAGTTTACATCTAGTCGGGCAAGAAATTTGTAAGCAGGGATTTGCACTGTAACTAGAGGCTCACACAATGAAAACCATGGTTATTATTAGGGCTGCATAACATATCTCGAATATATGGTTTTTGCAATAAAAGTGTGCAGAATATTCATATCACAAAGGACTGCTTAGAATGGAATAATTGTTAACTAATATATATGAAGAATTTTGAAGTTGTATTTTTCATGCGATATTTATCCAGTAGGACAGAATCTCATGGCAGCAAAAGCTCATACCAGGCACAAATGACATTGTCAAAAATGCTAAAGGTTACATAGAGTAGGAAGTACAGATTATAAAGGGAGAAGAAAAAAAAAAGACATGTATTGCACCTGATATCATCCTCACAATAATTAATAATTAACAAATATCGCTATTGCAAGATTTTCTAATATTATGCAGCTCTAGTCATTATTACTATCAAGTTTATAATTTTCCATTGTAATTATTGGTAAGAACTACTGGCCACACACTTAGAAATCAATTACATGTCTGTAAGTGCCACTGCAGTGCGCCTAAATTGAACAGATACCCAGCTTGCCTAAAAGAATATAATTTACTACTACTAAAGATGTTTTTACACATTTGTTTTCATGGGCTGACAAAATTTTCAGGCAGTTTAAAGTTTTGTAAAACAGATGCCCAGATCATGTCTGAGAAAGTATTTTCATTAGGCATTGGGCTAACTGCAGGTCCTGAAATCCACAACCATGCTTTTATGTCACAGGAACTGACATGTCATTACACAAATGGCCAGTCAAACATCAGAGTAATGCGAGACAGTCAAAAAGCTAACCTGTCGGTGATAAATGAAACATAGGGTCCCCGCAAATGGTGCGGTCTCTCTCCAGATCTTGACCCCTGCTGCTGGTCACTGGTTGATGCACTGTTGTTCATAGTAGTCAGTGATGCACATAATCAGAGCAGCAAGTATCCGTCTCCACCATGTCTGTGTCCAAAGGTCTCATCTGGCATACCAAAGCTGGACAGAAAGGAATCAGAGCCACTATCATAAAATACAATTGACAACTAAATTTTCAGTTTGATTATTTTCTGCTTCAAGTTATATGAATTGAAAATAGATTGACTAATTTAACAATAGTAAGGAAGGGTGTAGTGCTTTCAACACAACCCTTCCTTAAAAATGTTTCCATGATATTTTTCGTTATATTTTAGGGGAGAAACCTGGAGTTAGGGCTGCCGGGTAAAACCGTTGTTAGCACTGTTGCCTGGTGGCAGGAAGGAATCCAGCCTGTGGTCTTTAAAAAATATGGGCTAATTTTTCATCCAAAATTTCCCTTAAGTGTGTGTGTGTTTATGTGTATGGTTGGTTGCCCTGTGATAGACTGATTACCTAGCCAGTGTTTTTCACCAACCCAGACATGGGTTGTAGGTGGGATTTTAGAGTTGGCATCCAGATGGGGTCTTTGAGGCTTTAAGGCTGGCCAGACCAATGTATTCTCGCTGCTTGCGCTACTTTACCTACAGCTGTTCCCCTGACCCGGCTGGAGAGCACATGACTGGCAAGGTGTTTGCTGTCAATCTCCATGCAACAAGCCAATGCAAAACCTGTACTGTTATCATCCAATTGTATTGCCCTTCTGAACCTTCAGCAACAAATCTTCCTCTCTTAAGGAGCTTTACATCTGAAAAACAATTTTCATTTTGTTGTTTCTCACAGAAACATACAAGAATGTTGACTATTAATAACCTGAACTGTGCCCTGCTAACTGCCTATTGGTGTTACCCTTTCAGGTTGACACTGGGAAGGATTCCTGCTGCAGATCAATTATCAAGATGGAGAATGTTTTAATTCCTGAGGATTTTCATATTGATTATGTCTCCTCAAACTCAACAGCTGAAATGTTATCCTTGACTTGTTCTTTTAGCTTTGTCCAACATTTTTCTGTACCAACTCACCGAAACGGCCAAACCTTTAACCTCTATTTTTCGTCAGGCCTCAACATTACTAATGTGAAGAATGTGCATAAGAGTGATTGTATTTGTGCTTTTTATGACATTAACTTTACATCTAAGCAAATACATCTGAAATAAAAACTCATAAAGACACCTGAGATTGAAGGTTTTTCTATTGGATATGTAAACACTCTTATCCATTGCTTTAACACAGAATACACATCAATTGTGGATCAACTGGCCCCTTTAAATAAAGTGGTATCCCACAGAAATAGTAATTCCATTGGCGAGTCTACTCGGAACTTTAGGAGTTTGTCGCAAAGTTGAACAAATATGGAAGAAAATTGAACTTAAAGTGCACAGGCTTCATCTTAGAGATATAATGTCTATCTATTTTCAGCCAGGATAGCTGACAGAACATGGAGCAGAAGCATAAGATGTTTCTGAGAAAGTAAATAGGGTCTGGCCGGACTGCAGGTACTACGTCCTGTGCCAACCAGAATGCAGCTTCCAATTAAGTTAGGATGGTGAGTATAAAATGAACCAAAACAAAGCACATTGTGTTTTACTGTCTTCTCTATATTTAACAGGATTTGCAAATCATTGTTTTCTGTTTCTTTTTGTTTTATACAACGTCCCAATTTAATTGAAACTGGGGCTTTAGTTAGATATATATATTTTTTTTGTGTTTATGTCATTTCTTTACCTAAATTATCAAGATGCATAACATTCAAGTAACATAACTGTAAGGTGGAAGGAACAAAGTAGTTTTTTGTTTTTTTTTAACAAAACTCTGAAAAGTGTAGCCTGAATATCTATTCTGCCACTTTTACCCATACATAAAACTTGCAACCAATTGCCTTCAGAACTAATATAATCAGAAAAATAGATTCCAACTGTGTGTCCGTTGATTACAGTATGAATCCACCTCTTCCATGATGGTGTTAGGTGGTTAGTTTGGAGAACTTCAGTAAACAGAAGACCGGGGAATACTGCAGACAGGTCAAGGTAGAGGTTATGCAGATGTTTAAAGCAGGGCTAAGTTAGAAAATATTTTCCCAAGCTTTTGCCAACTGACTGATATAGATCAAAACATATTCAAATGTAAGAATGGTCCAGTGACAGTCCAGACCTAAATCCAATTTAGAATCTTACCCAAGACTTGACAATTGATGTTAACACAATCTCCCCATACATTCTGGCAAAGCTTGTGCTATCTTGCAAAGAAGAATGAGCAAATATGTTGGTCTCTAGATATGCAAAGCTGGTAGAGACAAACACAAACAGACTGAAGCTGTAAGTGCAAATAAAAGTGACAACACAAAGTATTACACGTCCATAATAGCTGTGCAAACCACATTTTTTCCCACTTTATAATTATACACATACACTTAAGTGAAAATAAAATTAATTAAAGTTTGAGATAACAATGTGAGAAAATGTGAAAGTTTGACAGTGTGTGAATACTGTATTTATACGTGTCAGGATATGTTGATGCCAGGTGTAAACGGACTCACAAAACTATTAATGTATTTAAAAGGGCTTTTAAGTGTTCAGATTCCAGAGGAATCTATTTAATCTAATAAATTTACCATCTGTGAATGGGATAAGATACTCAGCAATCTGCTTTTACAATGTAAAACAGAATAATGAGCTCCGTGGTGAATTAATCTACTTCATGACCTGAAATGACGCTTTTTGACGGTGTGGAAAGGTTAGCACTTGGCCTCGTCGCCAGTGAAACGATAAAAGCTAATAGGCGGAGAGGTTCTGACACAACTCTGGCCTCCTAGTTGTGTATCAGCTAGCTGCTGATCGGCAAACAGCCTCAGCACTTTTTTTCACCACCACCTGCTTCATGTAAAACAGTAAGAATATTGCCATGCGGTTGTCATGATAAGCTAGTTAATGTTGAAGAAAGTGGACGGGTTACATATAACACAGCTCGCTACTGGAGGCATTTTTTAACTTAACCCCTCATAGAAAACTGGATGAGGTTAAACCTACTTCTTACCTTATTCTATCCCGGAAGTTCGTACAACATATGGCAAAGATCTTTACAAAGACTCACTTCGTTATTAAAGAAAGTTGACGGCAGTTTTTAAGATTTCTGCTACTCCCTTCACTGCGGCGACTTCCGGCTTATCGACACCCATGACGCAACTACGTTATGCAAAGCAAGCGTGTCACGTAAGCGCATTTTGACAATCCTTAATAAATTCAAAAGAAAATCCCAGAGGGCCGGCTGGTTAGTTGAACGAGCAGGCGCCCCATGTGTGCAGGCTTTAGTCCTGGTTTCGATTCCCGGTCGCGGGCCATTTGCTGTACGCCTTGTCTCTCCACCTTTAGGGTTAAATAAAGGTCACTAGTGCTGAAGTGGTCCTTTAAAAAAGTCTAAAATAAAAAGGAAATTTCTAGAGAAACTTGACTTGCTTAATCAGTTACATTCAAATATCAGAAGTTCACATCAGCACAGAAAGTATACTATGCATGTTAGAATACTCACTTTTAGGCTGCCTGAAAGCTGTTTTGGCTGTGTTTCCATCATCAGTCCCATGTGACAGTCACTTAACCCCAGTAATTAAGAGGATCAAGGAAGGCTTGTAGGGAGGGTGGGTGCTTGCAGGTTTTTCAATTAGTAGTCAATGGCCACTTTGAGGCTCCTGACATAGTCGGGGAAGAGGGAGGAACAGTATATCATACTTCCCTTGTTGACTCTGGGGGCCTCTTCATTATCAGGCAATTGTCAGCTCTGTCAATGTAAATGTGAAAGTTGGGATATGGATTGGATGTAGATGACGATGATGATGGTGGGGTGGAGTCAGGTCTAGGTTGTAAATGTCATCGTCACTGGACCACTGAAGTCCTTGACTCCAAAATAATAGTCCTTGTGACCTCTCTGAGGTCTCTAGTAACACCGAACCCCTCCCTCTATCCTCCATCTGCCACACCCCAGACAGCCCTGATGGTGAGGAGACCCTGTCTCTCTCAATTAAGGCAGAGGCATGAAATGGGAGCAACAGAAGGAAATGGCTGCTCCTCATTTGTTTCAATATATTTCTCATATCATTTTAAGTTTTGAAGCAATGATGTCCCTAGGGCTGCCAGAAAGCGAAACAGTTTAAAGTCTAGCAAAGATTACACAAATAACTACAGCTAAAAGTCGTTTTTATGTTACTTAGGAAATTGTTCCAAATTAAAATACAGATTATTTTCAACTTAGTTCTTGTTGTCGGCAAAGTACAAAAAGGTGTAAAATGCTGTAAAGTGTGTGGCATTTTCTCTCTGTCATGCACTTGTGCATGACATGCATCCTACTCATTGCTGCCTTGTCTCTTCAACAGCTTGGGGAATAGTCAAGCTCATTCAGACAAGCTGACTGAAGGCAAAACAAAGATATAAGCCACAGAGCTCAGGTAGCTCTCCAGTGCCAGCACACTGATTTACCACAACAATGGAACTTGCAGGACGGACACTGTGGCATCACAGGTGTCAGATTAATGAACCTAAGTTACAATGGAAAGTCAAATGATTCCTGATGAGAACTCACAGGTGAGCTGATAACATTTTGAAGCCACATAAGTAGAATAACATTTACGTTTAGCCACGGAATCAATCAGGAAAATAAAAAATGCTAAATTTCTTGTTTCGCTGCAGGGGGAGGGGTTAGAAGCTCTCATCAGCAGACAGTCTAAAAGTCAATATCACTGCACAACTGTTTGAGACTGGGAGGGTAAAATGGTAATTAACAACTGCTGCCTGCAAGAAACCTATGAAAGCGTATGTGTGGCATGTAGGCTAATCATGACAAAGGTTGGTATTTCCCTTGTGAGTAAGTCTGCAGAATAATGATTACAGACTGGTGAGTGTGTCCACCATCACACATAATGCTGTGATTCTAATGCAAATCAAAGCTGCTGCACCCTCAAATAAATCTATCCTTCTGAGACAGGAGAAAATATAATGGTCAGCTAATTTGTAATTAGCCACAGCTATTCATAGAGCGTGGAAAGCCTGGTGTTAGACCACCATCTCCTGGGCTCAGACTGCAACAATTAATAAAATGTTAAATGAATAAAATATACAATATACAAACACAATTTGATTTAGTCTCAGTTGGATGTTTTCTGCCCTGTTTTATCGCTGTAATCAATACTAAATTACACTATGCCTCAGCCCGGGAGGACTGTTGCCTTGCAGCAAGAAGATCCTTGGTTCAAATCCTAGCGTGGGGTCTTTCTGCATGGAGTTTGTATGTTCTCTCCTGTGTATGGATGGGTTCTCTCCAGGCACTCCGGCTCGAAAACATGACTGCTACATGGCTGGTCTCTCTAAATTGCCCTTAAGTATGTGGGTGTGTAGATGGTTGTCTGTGCCATGCGTGTCTCTGTGTTGCCCTGTCATGACCAGACCCCCCTCAGCACACACAGCTCTGCAAAGACAAGCGATGGATGCAAGGTATAGAAGAGGTATAAGATGGATAAAATCCCCTGTCTCCAACCCCACCCCCAAACTCAATCTCTCCACCCACACATCCCTCCTCTTTCTTTTCATTCCAAGGAAGGATACAAGACAGAAGCAGCTGAGGCCCGGTTCTGCTCAGCTGCACACGTAGTACAGGTTAATGGAAGGGAGGAGAGAGGGAGCTCAGGCTGCTGCTGATTGGTTAACCAGTGACATGCAGCTTCTTCACAGTCAAATCAAATCTGTCACTGTTAATCAAGAACCATCTATTAACAGCCAGCTAGGACTATCAGAGGTGAGCCCATTGCTTTTCAGAATGAAACCGATGATAAATCATTTGTACATAATTAGTGCTCAGCAAGGTTAAAACTGACACATATTTTCATCTTAATTAAGAGGAAAATTTGTTC
This sequence comes from Girardinichthys multiradiatus, assembly GCF_021462225.1. Taxonomy (NCBI): domain Eukaryota; kingdom Metazoa; phylum Chordata; class Actinopteri; order Cyprinodontiformes; family Goodeidae; genus Girardinichthys; species Girardinichthys multiradiatus. The sequence continues at coordinate 2,261,820 of NC_061800.1, forward strand.
CATTAATTAAATTTGGCGAGCTTGAGTAGCTTCGCACCTAACCAAGTTAATATCTCACCTGTCAGGGTGGAAATGGACATGGGCCTTGGATTACACAAGAAAATGGTCTCTTTTATTCTTTTCACCCTTGAAACTCAGCTCTATTTCAGCCTTTGCAGCTGTCATCTGTTTGAATGTGAACTTGTCTGATCATGTTGGAGATGCAAAGATTATTTCTGTTTTTATTCCACAAAGCTGTATAGAGCTCTAGTAATTGGTCTGAAGAAGTGGTTCAGTAGAGAGCAAAGTGAAGAATGACTGGTTCTGTAAATGGAACACTTCTAATGGAATTCTCTATTTTCTCTTGGGCATTCAGGTTGACAATCATTACACGAACCTATGCATTATCTATTATTGCATCCTGCCCACCTTAAAAGAGTGTCTATCAGGTGCCAAAGTATCCATTCTCACCCATGTGTAAAGACTTTTCTTTTCAACACTCCTGTATGTTCTGAAAGTAGCTGTGAGCAGGAGCTATGGAACAGAGAGGGAAATCAACACCCTATCACAAAGTGCTGCTTTTAGACATGTCAACTACAACCTATCACCCCATTCATGGCATCAGAAACTTGAACCTGTATTCACAAAGAATCGTAACAGTAAAAGTAGCTCCCAGTGACATCATTTTAAGAAAAATCTAAAAATAGTATGATTTTTCTTAAAATTTTTTATTTAATTTAGCTAACTTTCATCATCATGACTTGCACATTTCTAAATCCTTTGATTGGTTAATTTCTCTCCATTGATTACTAGGAGCGCATTTTGTTTTATTTTTTTGTATTTCGCAACAACCAATCAGCTCTTAGAAAACAGCATCATACCTAGCAACGTGGTCAACCACACCTCACTAAGAGGAATGTTTGTCTTCTCCTTGCTCAGAGATGCTTTCAGCAGATAGCTGAATCACTTTTAAACTAAGACTCCTTGGAATTAATTTTTAAGCTGAGAGAAGCTCTCTGATAGGACTCTGGGAAACAATTATAAATATGTCATTCATTCATCTTCTATACCACTTATTCCATTGTAGGTCATGGGGGAGCTGGTGCCTATCTCCAGCAGTCTACGGGTGAGAGGCAAGGTACACCCTGGACAGGTCGCCAATCCATCGCAGGGCAACACAGACATACAGGACAACCATGCACACTTAAGGGCAATTTAGAGGGACCAGGTAATCTAACAGTCATGTTTTTTGACTGTGAGAGGAAGACAGAGTAACCGGTGAGAACATGCAAACTCCATGCAGAAAGACCCCTGGCCGGGAGTCGAACCCAGGACTTTCTTGTTGCATGGCAACAGTGCTACCCACTGTGCCACCGTCCATTCATTTATCCTTTATACCGCTTATTCCACAGTGGGTCATTCTCAATTACAAATATGTGTCTTAGCAAAGTCACCACCGTTCTGTACTTGCAACAACTCCAACATCAGTTTGATTTACTTAGTGGACACTTTTTTATAATTATTAAATATCGACATTTACAATCTATATACAACACTATATTTGTAAAATGTGATTTTTCTAATTAGTCTTAAATTAACATCTTAGTTTTGCACTTTGGGTGTAGATGTTGCCTTTTTTTTTAACCAAACATTTTCCTAAACCATGGCCAATCTGTGGATTAATCTACTTTTTCTGAAATCCTAAATATTTTTCATGAGCTTAGTTTTTAAAAATATTCACATGGTCACTATAACATAGCTTTCCATATAAATTTAAATGTTACTGTGTTTTGCCCCAGGAGTAAAAGTTTTATCAAGTCCTCAGTAGTTAATGTTTACATCTGGAAAGACAAGATTTCAATTCTAAAGTCACATGGTATCGCTTAATGACCTTCACCAGATAACCATCTGCAATCTGACACACATTACTTATCTCTACAATAAAGCTTAATTTAATTACCTATTTATTACCCTTTTTGGGCTTTTTCTATTACTAGATATTGTGTATTCCATGATCATTGCTGTTTTTGTTATTTTTAAAATCAGAATGAATTGATTGAATTGATTTTGTAAAGTGCCTTGAGTCAACATGTGTTGTGAAATTGCACTATTTAAATTTACTGAACTGATTACAGGAAAAACACTAAAATGTTGACCATTTATTTTTTTTAATGCAGCTTGACAACAAGGATCTGGCCTCATCAAATTTTCAATTCCATTTACACTACATATAGTTTGTTGCATGCATTTAGCAAAAGCCCAACATATGATTGTAGAGCATTACATAGATGTTGCTGTAATCAAATCAAATCTTTAAGATATCAACACAAAATCAGAGGAGATAATCACAGAAGTGGTGCAGCACTCACCAACTTGATGATCTGTGAGAAAAAGTTTTCAGTTTTATTCTATAGCCGATACATCTGAGCAGTTCACTGTTTACGGACACAGCCATATGAAATTGTTGAAATGACATTTAATCTCTTATTACTCAATTAACATAATTTGAAAATCTTACATTTCAGTTAGAATCACATTTCAAATATGTCCATTCTCTCATTTTAAAGGGCAGGGGTTCTTAGTCATACGGTACACAACCTAAATGCACCTGATGACCACTGTTCATTGATCAAAATCATTTTAGTGATTATTGCTGTCAATATCTGCTCTACATGAAATTCACTTAACTACCTTCTCTAGCAACTGCCCTCTTGTTTTTCAGCAGTTCCTCCTCAGCCATGGGACTAATGATGGCCCCCAGCTGGGTGACCACTCTGGGTTTGGTGACATTTTTTACAGTTCGCTCTGTATTCCAGGTGCGGCCCAGTGGTGAGCGGATACAGCTCTCAAACTGTCCATGGTCCTCAAAAGGGAAGGGTAGGGAATGAACCTGGTGGAGGCTGAGGGAGGTGTTCCTCTTCTCAGAGATGATGACACTGGGAAGATGCTGGTCTTTCCTAGGTGGAGGAGGAGCACTCTTAACTCTGAACCGTTTGCGCTTTCTTTTAGGTGGCTTTAAACCCACGCCTCCCCACTCCCCCCAGCCGGGCAGTGTCAGGTCTACCACCTTTGGTTTTCCTTCATCCTCATGCCTCCTTTTATCTTTAAGAAAGGATGAGATGACATCGTCTCCGGCAAAAGCTTCCTTAATCAATTCCCTTTGGTCCAGCTTAGATTCTGGATCATCAGAGTCTGTGGCAGTTGGAGTGAGTGGAACTTTGATAACATTTGTCTCTTTTGTGAGAACCTCTTTCAGCTCTATACCTTTCTTCTTCTTTTTACTTTTGCCCATGTGTTTCTCCTCAGACGGCGGGTCTTTGGCGGTGGGAGGATGCCTGGGCTCAGCTGATGGGTCATGATGGAGAAGCTCCAAGTCCTCCACAGTCCTGATCCTCACCAGCCTCTCCTCAAGCTGAGCTGACCCGTCAGTGAAGTCAGCACAGTTGAATACTTCTGTGTCTTTAAAGCTTTTTTCTCTTCCTCTGGAGATGATTGTGAACTCTGAAAGACAGTCAGAAACCTCTGAATCCTCTGCTGCAGCTCTGTCCTCGGTCATCTCCTCCAGAAAAACACCTCCTGCAATGTCAGACTCCTGAGCTTGATGGAGTTTTCGATTGTTGTCAAACTCTCTGAGGAGGGCCTCCTCTTCTGTTTCCTCAGCCTCCAACTCCTCTTCCTCAGCAGCCACGGTTGACACTACCTGTGCTGCCTCAGTCGTGTCGTTCAGTTGCTTCTGTGTTGGCTCTTCAGTTAGCTTGCCTTTCATCCAAGGATTTGATGCATCTCGCCCATCCACTGCATCATTAACAAAGTCAGGAAGCAAATCAGTCTCACCTGCATCCCCCTCGTCCTGCTCATAATCATCATTCAGTGGCGTCACCAGCTTTTGAGTGAGCTGTCTGTTCATCTCCAGCTGTTGCTGCATGGCTTTGCGAGCCTCTTCATCATATTTGGCCATTATCGCCTTTGATTTGGCCCATTTGCTGCTGTTCTGGTGTTTTAAAGACATCCTCTCCTGCATCCTGGCAAGCTCCATCTTATTTAGCTCCTGCAGGGCTGCTGCTGGGTCCGTTTTTACCATCTGTTCAAAGTGCTTCAGAAACTCTTTCCGCTTGGCCTTGGTCTGTACTTTATGATACTTCTTGCTTTTGATTTTTCTGTCTCTCCGAGCCTTAGCCTCATAATATGACTGGAGGGCCCGAGCTTTTTGCAGTTCTGCACGGCGGATTTTCGCTTCTTCCAGGCTCATGGCCCTTACTGAAGCCTCTTCGGCAGGGGTCAGGATCGGGTCGGTAAAGGGCTGCTTGTTAGCAGACAATAGGGCAAAGATTTCCTGCTCCAGTGGAGTCTGAACATTCCAACCCGCCACCAGTCTCTCTACGGGCCTGGGGCCGGCCGGCTCCTGGCTGAGAGGGAAGAGCAGCTGTTTGGCTCTCTGGTTCTGAGTGATAATGCTGTCCCAGCGGCTCACCTCTGAAGCAGCCTTCTGGAAAGCCATATCCCTCTGGATCTTCTCGGTCTCCTCTTTGCTAAGAGGAGAATTCATGGATTTCTTAACGCGCCGCAGATTCTTTAGTTGCCGTCTGCTTTTAGCGGGGACAGCAGGATTCTTCTCAAAGATCCCGATCAGATCCGATAGTTTCACCTTACCGGGCCCACCGTCAGTGTTCACCGTGAACTCGGACATGTGCACCGCGGCCTCTGACCTCTCTCCCTGCGCCCTCTTCCTTTTCCCACCCAGAGTGCTGATCCCCTCCAGCAGTTTCTGGCGTTTTCGCTCATGGTCGACCTCATCCTCCTCACTGCTGATGATGTCTTCCTCACCTCTATCTATACTGTCCTCCTCCTCCTCATACAGCAGCTGTTGATCCCCCAAGCCGACGAGAGGAACGCTGCATTTCCCCTTTAACGTCTTTTTAATGCCGTTTTTTCTGGAGACTCTCGCCATGGTAGAGACCACACTTCAACGCAAGCTCACGTGTGCCCTAAAAACAGTCGCTGTCGCAAAATGTAATCGTAACGAGGGCTAGAATGTCGCAAAATGTTTCCCTCATACCGTGTATGGCAGGTCGTTTTAACATAACATCGGCTTCTTGTTCTTCTTGTGTTATTTTTTGGTGGTTGGCAAATAACTGAGGTATGCATTACCGCCACCGACTGGTATGGAGTGTGATCCTTTATGTTTTTAAATTTACTTATTTACTGTTACAATAATCAAATTCTATTTATTAATTTTGTTTTTAATGAAAAATCTAACTATGGTTTGAGTATGTCTGCTACCTAAACGTCTTTGCAATGTATCTATCAAATTAAAATGTTCTTTAATACCTAGAAATTCTCTCCACAAAATTGTTCTTTCTTGTTCATATTTCTGACACTTCAATATTACATGTTCTATTGTTTCCTCCTCTCCACAATAATCACATTTTTCTGTATTATATTTCTGTATCCTAAACAATGTAGAATTAAGTCTTGTATGTCCAAATCTTAATCTTGTAATTAATCTTTCCTTTTTTTCTGCTCCTTCTTCCTGTTCTTACTTCTCCTACTATCTTGTTGATTCTATAAAACCATCTTCCTTTCCTTTCTTCATTCCACCTTTTTTGCCACTCTTTCTTGATTTTCTGTTTAAAGATATTTCTCGCCTCTGATCTACTAATGTTAATTATAAAGCTAATTTGCCCATCCTGTCTGCCATCTCATTCCCCCCAACTCCCACATGTGCTGGTACCCATAAAAATACTAATATTAATTCCATCTTTTGTATTCTGAATAAATTATATTTAATTTCCAACAAAATGTCTGGCCTACCATCTGATTGATTATGTTTTATACTTAATGCTGAACTTGAATCTGAACAATTTATTGTTTTTAATGGTTGTATATCCTCCCACCACTACATTGCTAACAATATTGCTAATAATTCGCCTGAATATACTGATAATCCCTTTGTAATTCTTTTTCCTACTTTTATTTTAAATTCTGGTATTACAAAAGCTACTCCTATTTTTTCATCTGTTTTTGATGCGTCTGTGTAAATCTGAACATATTGATAGTAGTCAGTCATTTTCTACCGCTTATTCCATAGTGGGTCACGGGGAAGCCGGGGCCCATCTCCAGCAGTCTATGGGCGAAAGGCAGAGTACACCCTGGACAGGTTGCCAGTCCATCACAGGGCAATAGGCATACAACCACACACACACATTCTTACACCTAAGGGCAATTTAGAGTTACCAATTAACCTAATAGGCATGTCTTTGGACTGTGGGAGGAAGCCGGAATACCCGGTGAGAACCCACGCATGCACGGGGAGAACATGCAAACTCCATGCAGAAAGACCCCTGGCTGGGAATTGAACCCAGGACCTTCTTGCTGCAAGGCAACAGTGCTACCAACTGCACCACCGTGCAGCCCCATATTGATAGTAATTGTTTATATATTCTTGTATTATACTGGAATCTAAAATACATTTTGGATCCTCTTTCTTTTCCATTAACGCCATATCCACCACTGCCTCTGGCAATAGCCACGGGGGCACTACTGGCAAAGGCAATGTAGAGGCATAAAGCTGTGTTTGAATAGATTAAAAGTGTTATTATTGTGTTTACCATTATAAGATGAATTCTGTGAATTATTTATTCTGTGCATAAGGAAATAGGCCTGTCTGGAAACAGATTACATTAGGGAAAAGTTCTTTGTGAGAGGTAAAGACTAATGGGTTTGTCATTGCAGGAAATCTTGTGATGCCCTGACTCTGCCAGGTCAACGTGACATTAGAAGTTTTGCATCCAGATAAGCAATGAGAATGTTGTTATAAACTGTCACATAGGCCAATCTGATGTTTTCCAGATGTTTGGCTGAATGTGTATTCTCGGAAAAGTAGAGAAAGCAATGTTGTGGATGCCAGAAGTTTTACGTAAAAGTGTATGATGATTTCAATTGGTCAAGAGGACCCAATACACACCAATGTTGAGTATCTGTATAAAAAACCGCCTTGTAGGATCTGAGGGCTGGGATTCTTTGGGATTTTGAATGAAGATGTATTCGAAGATGTTTTCTGAATAAAAGGTCCCCCACGTCGGCTCTTGAGAGGAAACCAGTTGTCTCTTCATCATTTTTTTACTTAGTAAACTTTCTTTTCCCACAAATTGGCGCCCAACGTGGTTTTTTGCATTTTTGCTGAGGGTGAAGGGAAAAGTAACCGGTCCAGGTGGAGGGACATGGACTGCTGAAACAGGCCTGTTGAACCAGAAGGGGTAAGATCATCTCTCTCTTCTGTTACACTTTAAAAATACGGCTGTCCATAGGTCTTCCGCTCTGGTTATTAATTCATGGACATCTGGTTTACCTTAGTGTGCCGACGTGTGTTTGCGCGCGCAAGGAGGCTGTGAATTAAAAAACAAAAAGTTGGAATTGGCAAACCCGGCAATCTTGAAGTAATGTTTATGTCCTGGCTAAAGTCATGGTTCCAAGACAGGTGTAGTCCTATTTGATAGAGTGCTTGGAGGTATACTGATTTCTCCTTGTGTAGAAACAGCTATTTTATATATATAAAAAAACAAAAAAAACATTATAAAAAGCACGTAGTGGCCTTGAAAATAAGTAGCCAGTGGACTGAGTAGAGGTAAGTTGAGACCTCTTTGAAATGCCCGAGAGGTTTGAAATGCCCGAGAGGCAGACATTTTAAGCGCTGAGAAATATTTGCCTGAAAGGCAAAGAGGAACTACAGTTAAGTGCACTTGCCCAAGTTTTTCTTTCTTTCATGGGGGCATTCAAAGATGAACCTTTGGAGAGTCAAATCCTGAAGCTGAGAAAGTTGTTTGTGATCTCTGTGGTGATTGGTGTTCTGCAGAGATGTTAAATTAATCCTGTTAAAGGGATTAGAGTCAATTATCTAATAATTAGAAATGTGTACACACATAAAACTTTTGAAACTGACTCGGCTGACCGTCAACAAACTATTAATCAGGTCAGTGGACCCCCGGCGGCATGAAAAGGTGTGAAAAAGGATGAAAAGTGTGGATGAGATGGATGAATGAAAAGGCTTGGATCCGCAGCGTTTGGCAAATATATAAATGGAGGAATCTCTGAATGATGTATGAACAATGGTGTTTTGCATTTATGTGAGCTGTATGCGATGTCAGACTGAAATCTGTATGAGTGTGGCCATTAAAGCGAGTTGCATGTGATGAGAGACTGAAACTGCATGTTTGGATCTTGATTACCTTATATGCTTTCTAAGTTTCATTTGCTGTGTTAAAACAACAAATGAGCTTTTGTGGTGCGCACCAGAAGCTTTGCTTTAATTTGTTTTATGGTTCATATGGGTTAAGGGTTGAGTTATGCCCAAGTCAAATGTAGATATAGCTGTGTTACTGGTTAAAATTACTGCTTGCATGTTTTGTTCACTCTTGAAGGATAGACCTACAGAAACGTATGCACTTTGATTAGAATTAAAGCATACGTTAAATAGGGAAGGAGTTTCCGGTAGAAACTGACTGAAAGCTAGAAAAAAGGAAAAAAGCTCTCTGCAGGCTTAGAGAGATGGTTGCAAGTTGTGTGCGCGCCTGCACACACGCCGCGTCTTGCTTTCCACCAGCGTATGACAAAAGGAGTGTGCTTGTGTGACACACAGCACCCACGCACGAACAAGTACACATGCATAGCACACAAACATACAACACATATACATGAGCGCACACACAGAAACAAAGAACAGACACACACAAATGTGGGAAGCAAAATGCATATATGATGTAAAAAGAAAAGTATGACTGTCAAATGCCGGCATATGTTTGTCTAAATGATTGTCTAAATGTCTGTCCATGTGTCTGTGTCTGTGCTCATCTAAGTGTTGAATCCATCTGTCATACCTGTGGGATTATTGTCACTAACATTTGTTTATCCAATTTTTTTTTTCCTTTGTTCTTTATTTTTGATCATTTATTCGCAGAAGTATGACAGGTTTTTAGGAACTCCTTGGGCGCGGTCCTCTTAGTGCTCACACAGTCCGGACTTATGATTGAACAATTAAATAGTTTAAATTCAAGTGAGCGCGGAGTGGTCTGCAGTTACCTTGGAGTCTAAATTAATTTCACAAATGCGCAAGAAAATTGATAGAATGTCTATAATTGAAGTAAGAATCCAGGTTTTACCTAATCTTTTTTTTTTTCTTTTCTAGTCGAAGCTCAAATGTTAACTGCCTGATGTAGGAAGACTCTTGTGTAATTACAAAGTAAATACAAAGTAAAGTGTTTATATTTTCTTAACCATCAAAGGACAACTGGTATGTTCTTTATGGGGTTTAACTGAATGGTTAAACGAAGAACGTTTCTGAAATGGAGGAAAGTGTTGCACGTCTGTGAAAGTCAGTATGGGATTAAGCATGTGAGTGTGTTGGGAGCAGAGCAGAAGGGGGGCTCCCAGTTCCCCTCCACAGGGACGGAGCTCAAAGGGGGCCGGGCCCAGAGCTTCTACTGTCTACTTTTCATTTTACTGTAGTTCATTAATGTTTTACTGATAAAATCGGTCACATATCATTTTGGTCAGTCTTCTATAAAGAATAATGAACGTTTAATCATGCAATTCATTACATATTTTGGAGAAATTTGATGGAAAGAAGTTCTCTAAATGTATAGAATCAGAAATTAATCTTTATCAAGGTATATTCTTAATTTTTGCTTATTTCGAGTTCTTAGATTTAACCATAGAAAGCATCAACTTTAAAATATTCTAGTGGGTGGAACAAATTCTTGGATCATGTTCAAACTGTTTCATTAACCAGAATGGTGGGATAATACAATATGACAGTCTATGCTTTATCCTTGCTTAGTTAGTGTGCAAATGTGTTTTTAGTGTAATACGAGTTTTTTGTTATTTTATTTTGTTGAACATGTAAAAATCAGAAAGTGAGAGGTGTGACAAACCAAGAGGAAGAAATGAGAAACAGAGAATACAGTTTGATTTAATGATTAATATCAGACAGGTGAAGAGAAATGACTTGTGATTTAAATTTAATCAATTTAATTAATTTATTGCAGGAAGAAAAGGATTTTACTAGAGATTTTAGTTGGTCCATCCCAGAATGGTCGTTTCTTTAGATTAAACATTAAGGGACAGAGTGATACAATGACTTCATGAAAAAACAAAACAAATAAGGAACAGTTAAAAAGGAATATGAATAGCAAGTTACTGGCTTATGATATGTAGTGGCATGAGAATAATTTACATATACAAAGTTTTTATGCTTAAGAATAAATAAATAAACAAACACTAATCTTGCAGCAACACTAATGCAGCCATTAAAGAACGGAAATGTTCTGTTATGGCAGAAGGGTTGAAAATATTATGTCTGTTGTATTGAGGCAAAGTCTCATGAAGGAAGCTGCCTGGTATTTTTTCTGACTGATTACTCGGTGAATTACAGCCTGTTAACACGGAGAACCAAACTGAACATCCACAGTAGAGCCTGCGTGGACAACAGAGCACTGGCGCAAGGCCTGCTCAGACATCAGATGACAGAGAAGAATGCTGGAGCCGACAAAATAAAAAGCCGACCAAAGGAATGATCTCCACACACATTAACAAGACTATGGACAGAGCAGCACAAAGCCTCACTGAACAGCCCAGCCAGATCAGACCAGAGGCTGTAGAGATAAATGCAAGATGTGCTAAAAAGATTCACTTAGATCAATTAAATTAATTTTTCTGTTTACCGAATATAGAAATAACCAAGTATCTCTCAATATTTCAAAAGAATAAATAAATAAAAATAAAACAATTTGGCCAAATTTGTTTGTTAATTACTTGGGGACTAATAACGTATTTCTGAAATTGAATTAGAATAAGCTACAAAATTAAACAGCTACTGAACAAAACACTGATGGCCATCATGAGTTCTTTCCTTAGCAAAATAATTCATTGCCTCTTGAGCTTCAACTAGATGATAAATACAATTTCACTTTATAAAGGTATATAAGATATTCAAGATGTTAAAATGTGACAAATTAAAAAGCTCAAAGTAACCAGAAATTTTAAACAAATTTATACTGCACTTGAGCAAATACTGTAATGGGAATTAAGAGTCTAACAAAGTCAAAAGTTGCAAAATCGCTCACGCCCCACTCACTGAGACATGTTTAAAGGGGGGCGGAGGAGAACCTGAGAAGTTGTATATATATGTATATATAATGTTAATAGACAGGTTAGGTTACTACTACGAAACACATTCGGTATTTAACAGAAATGTTTCACTGTTGATGCTTTGACCTTAAAAAAGCTGAAGAACTGATATTAGAATAGTCTCTATGAGTTCAGAAGCAGATTAGCTGTTGGTTGGAAATTTAATATATGTCTTTGAATTCAATTTTAAGCTATTATTTTCATTTTAATTTGAATCCTTTATTGATTGTTTAATTTTTTTAATTTATGGGAATCTTATTTTAATATAAAAAGAAATGTGAATTTCTGCAAAGCTTCGTTGTTAATTAATTTCTTTATTTTGTTCTTTCTGCATAAGAAATAGGTACATGTCCGACGTTACCATGATCTCCTTTGAAACTGTCAACTATGAAATGTGCAGCAACACAGATGAACATCATCAGAGATGTTTCATGATGGAACAGATTCAGCCTCACTATTAAGTGACACAAACAAGCCCAGGGTTTGATTGCATGAGTTGCATTTATAATCTGACTAACAAATAACTAACTGCATTGCTTTAAGTTTTCTCTTTTCTTTTGTTTCAGAAGCTGCTAATCTTTCGCATTCTACCCACCTTGTTCCAATGGAAGACATGCAAATGCTATCAAATGCTTTGTTACATAGGGGAAAGTAAGGTACAGAAACAACCGTAATGTTGCCTTATGATTTATCTAATTGAAACTGGAGATGGCCATAGGGATACCGGTGAGTCATTCCTACAATACTATCCATGTGTCGAGTACATTTGAAAAGTGAAGTATTCACATAGTTAGGACAACAAGTAAACGAAGGGACAATTAAAAACAATTTTCAGTTGCTAGGCAGACTATATAGCAAACTAGGCATAGAACATTTGAAATATTTGACTTATTGTAAGCAGTTTACTAAGTTGCTTCAAAGAATTACACTGTTGAATATTCTTTCTTTTTCTACCTTTTAAGTATTTGTGCTGAATGTAAAATTGTTGAAAAACATCAGTGTTAGCAAACAGTAGTTTTCCTAAGGATTAGAGGCATAAAAAAATATGTTGAGGAATAGAATTGTGGAACATTGAGAAACATTTCACAACTTCTGATAGTTGTTTATGATGTTAGACTGGAGGTGACTTGCATAGAATTACGCTTTTAGTGGATAAAATTCAACAGGAAAATTTATTTTCAAACGACAGAACTGGCAATTCTGAGTCTTTGGTCGAAGGAGTATTTATTTATTTGTTTTTGTTGAGGATTGCTGGGAAAGGAATTTGGCTCTTTATCGTTGTCACAAATTTAACCTTGAAATTTGATCTTCAGGAGACTGTTAGAGTATTTTCAGATGTAAAGCGAAAATAGATTTTAGAAGCCTTTATTTACAAACCACCAACTAACTGCAAAACCAATATGACTAATATTCAACTTATTTTGAGAAATGAATGAATTAGAAAAAGCTGAACAAACGTTCTTCAGAAGGCGAGTAGGGTCAGGAAATGGTTTTTGAATTAGATCCCAGAACAGAGACAGAGATAAAAGTATATAAAGAACAGGGTTTTGACTTAGGAAAGTTGCTTAGAGAATTTAAAATAGGAACTTGAATGAATTTACAATCCTGCACGAGTGTGTTGTGGAATTTTCTTATCAAAGTGGGTAGAAGTTGACTCATAACAAGAGAAAATCCGGACTTTGTCTTATAAGTTTTATTCAAAGGCATTCAGCGTTTGATGACCCTGACACTGAGGTTAGTCAGTGAAACAGAGCCCCGATCAACATTTACACACAGTATTTATACCAGAACATGACAGTGTTATCTCAACTGCAAAGAGTTTTAGAAATATGGCCCCTAGACCCTCCCCGGGTCAGAGTTAACAAAGTTATTTATGAGGGCACCCATCTACCTTCCCTTGAAATATACACTTCAGGAAGTGTTAACCATAAAACTCTCCAGCATTTGAATTTAGAGTCCATCTGCTCTAAATAACAGAACACTAATAAAACACAGAGGTCAGAGGAGAGAGGTGAAGGGAATATCAGAGCACTTTAAAAGAATTTTCCATTACACTCCTTTCTTCTGATTACAAGATAATCACATAACTAAAAGAAAATTCTACAAAACCATCACCCAAGAAAAAACGACCTCCACCAACCTGTTATCTGGAAAGAAAGTAGCTAGAGCATAAGTAGTATCAATAGGAACTGGTACCAAAAATGGTTGATCATTAATAGCACGTGAAATCAAACAACAAACATAACAACAATCATTTCTTATCTTCCTCACGGTTTGATGCATCAGTTGCCACCAGACATTATCAGCATGTTCATAGTAGTCAGAAAAGTGATGAATCTCTCTTCGAATCCGCTGATGAATATTATTAGTCAGATTAACCACACATTGTCTTTGCTGTACCTTTCCCAAAATGAACACAAGAGTTATAAAAAATATTTGCAATACCAATTATTAGCATCAGAACAGACTATCTTCCATTTAACTGCATCGTGACCTTGAAGTGGAATGTCCTTTCTTCTGGTACTGAAAGCAAACAGTTTCTTTTTTTAAAGAAAACAAATTATAAACACAACTTAAAAAACAAAGAATCCTGCTGACACTCCTGAGTGGCTTCAAGCTGCCCTATTACCAGTCTGGTACAGGTGGGCGGTCGTAGGAAGCTCCTCTAGAAATATGTTTAGAAACAGGAACTCTAACCTGCTGGAAGTTAGGCTTCCATAGTCCAACTAAACAACGGTGGAAATGAACACATTCAAATTTGTAATAATACCATAATGATAAATATCAAGCAATAAACATAAAAGTTAGATAAAAGCATCCGAGATTTCCTCCTCAGAGTCAGTCTCGCTGTCAAAGTGGGAGGAAAGAATGTCTCACTGTGGTGTGTGTGCAGTGAGGCAAATGACCTTATGATTTCTAACTTTCAGGCAATGCGATGGCCTTAAGTAGATTCTGAAATAACGTTGCACTGCCCAAGGGATTATTGTGCCCTTGTAAGAACAGTGTTTTTCAACCACCTGTTCAATCACTCGCCAGTGATCAGCTTACAGTTCTTTGTCTTGTGGTGGTCCGCTGTCCTCACACCTTTCAGGCCGTGGATGATCCAGTTGGAAGATGACTTGTCCTGGAAGCCAGATGAAGCTGGAGGAGCTGGAGCTTTCCTGCAGCTTTCCTGGGTGTCTAGTAGGATCTGATATGGGCCATTCCAGCGCCTGGACTTCCTGTGTTTTCTCCTAGATTCTCTGACCAGAATCCAGTCGCCAGGAATAACGGACTGGAGGGTGGAAGTGGCTGTTTCTGGTAAAGCAGCCTTCACCGTCTGTGAAACTTGAGAAAACACAGTGGACAGGTTTTGACAGTAAAACAACATCCTATCTTCACACAAAGATGTGGAAGAAAATTATCTTGGCAATATCCCCATGTCCAAAATAGGAGACCTGCCACACAGCACTTCAAAAGGACTGAGATTTGCCTGTGTCCTTTGTCTCAATCTCATATAAGTGAGAACAGGGCCTTCACAACACTTGGCTAATTTTCAATTCAAAGTCCCATTCTCAAACCTAAGTGCTTAACTACATGAACTTCATCAAAACATCCAACAAAATCAAAAGAATTGATCTTCTGACTTCACCTGATATACTAGCAATGACCATCAGCTAAATATTCTGAATATCAAAAATGTGACATGATGTTTGAGGAAGGTCTGATTACAGGTCAACATTTCATAGTTTCAGAAAACCCAAAAAGAATTTCAAAAATGGTCTAATCTGTGGAGATGTAAAATTTCACAAAAGAATCAACACCATAATTTCAGAGAGGTTATCATAATGTGGTCTTAGGGAGCTATGCACCATTTATATAACAAAGTACAACGTCTCTCTCGCATTGTCACTAAGTCCTCACTGGAGGTCTGAGCTACCCTTTTTCCCATGAGTGCTAAAACTTTTGGAACCCCATGTTACTTTATTCTGACATTCCCCTCTTCTGGCGCAGGGTCCAACCCATGCAACAATCCAGCAAAAAGTTTGTACAAAAATGTTCTAGTAACCAAGATCACATTACATAGAACCAAAGAAACGAATTCTGACATAACTATGTGTCACTATGAATTTAATGAAAGCAACATAAAGAAAATCCAGATGTTTTTAACTGCAATTCAGTTCCATTAACAACTAAACACAAACTTTAGTTATTCACGTCATCAATGTCTCACTTAGAAATTAGTCACACATCATCCTAATTTGTCTTGTACAAAGATGAGTATTAGATTAATGGACATCCAATGTAATTTGGATGAATAAACCCTACAAATTGAATCAAATAAATAATTCCCACCAAGTATAAAGGCTTGATTCTTTATCAAAAATATATTCCTTACTTTTGCATATCTTGAACTGTCAGCTAGCTTAATGGCACCAGGGAAACTTTCAATCTAATAAATCACCAATGATTATGCATGCAAAACTAATTCTTCAAACTAGTTTAAACTATTTCATTGACCTTTTAGTAATAAAACACATAAATCTAAAAGTCATGCTATATCTTTAATTATTATACAAAAAAAACATGTTTTTAAGGCAACAATCACTACAAGCATTTTGATTCTATTGTCTCTTAAACAGTGTTAAAACTCAGGAAGGGAGGTGCTGAGCGTTACCATGACAACAAAGGCATGAACCAACCTAGTAGGTGGGCGGAGTCAGGCAGAACTAACCTCTGATTGACAGCCTATGGGCGGACCCACAGTTTCTTCATCCCATCCCACATTAGTGTAACTTAAACTGCTTAGCTATTAACATGCACCTACCTGAGAAACAAGCTGCTTCTTAACTCTCCTGAAAACTCAAAGTTTTAATCAATCTGGGATTTAGAAACATTATTCTAAACATGGATTATTGTTTCATGCAACATATAAACAAACATTCATTCCAACAAAACAAAGACAAAACATCAAAGACAGACAAATGGCCAAATTTGAAGCTTCAAGAATTCAAAGAAATTTTTAACAATCTCTTTTCAGAATATGTTTTCTCAGCCATATCTTTTAATGCTATAATTGATCAATTTTGTTATGACAATCGTCAGGATCCTTTTTAAAAATGAGTGCACATAGTCCAAAGAGATCTCAAAGTATTTAGAAGCACAGCAACAGTTTTCTCTTATATGAATCCAAATTCACTGATGCTGAAACCTTTTGCTAATTCTTTGTACTGTAACTCTGTAATAATAACTACAATCCTGAGAGTTATTGTTATAGTTCTCTTTTTGTTTGGCTCAATTTGATCGCAGCTGCATTGCAGAATTTCAAGTTAAATGCAAAGAAGTATTTTTTATTTAATTCAATTCAAATTCAAAGATACTTTATTGATCCCCGAGGGGAAATTAGAAAAGTCGGCATTGACATTTCTATGGTATACCCAAACTAAACAAAACTGCAGTGTTTGACTTAATCAGAAATTAAGATAAGAAGCTTGTCTCCAAACTGGACTTTTTCCCACATAGTGTTTAAAAAAGAACAAACATCATTTTCTTTAATTTGGCTATTTAAATTTTGAGAGTTGGGGAAAACTTATTACTAGAACCCCTCTTTTACAATCCAAATGCTGATAAATGTTTCAATATTTTATCTCTTAATAATCTGAAATTACCTTGTGTATCTTTGTACTCATATGTATTCTTTTAATCTTTAAACCTTAAGAAATCAAACAAGGAGACTTGAGTTTGAGCTGACCATCCTCTTACTGTTAAGAGAGCATTTATTTCTTTTATTTTCCTAAAATAAAGAATTTGACTTGTCTTGATTCTGTTATAAAAATCCTAACCTTGGTTCCAAAACTAAACTCTTCAACCCCAATCTGTGTCCCCAGAGTATAATTTTTGAGTATTATTGCATTTCAAAGTCACCAAAATGACTGGAACTCATCATTGACTTAGATCTATTCTAATAGGTAATCGGTCTACCTTTAATTAAGTATTATAATTTCATGGACCCAAAATCTATGGCTTACAGGCTTCAGGAGTCCAGGAACCACAAGTTGAGTACTACTGCATTGAACAATGGTGTTAACTTTCTGCAGAGATTGAAGGATTGGCTAAATATATTATTTCTGCTTGGACAATAATCAGATTTAAAATTATTAGTTCACAGCTCCTAATTTACCTCAGATCATATTTGCTTCTAACCCAGTTCATAAGAAGCTTCAGACAAACATTATGCTAAAAAGTCAAAAACAAAACAAAAACCAGATCTGTTTTAAAATAAAGAAAAAGCATCCTTAAAAACTTGATAGTGTGGTGGAAAATAACTCCACGGTTCTGAAGGCCTTTTCATGCAGAGTCTTTTAGGAAGCATGAGATTAGTTTAATTTTTGTGTGGTACCACTGTCCAATCAGATTCTTTCTAAATAACCCAATTTTTTCATACTCATTTTAAAGGTTTGTTTTACCAAGGAAAATGTGTTTAACAAAACCAATTACTCTCAAAAGTTTTAAAAGTTTTTAGCTGGTGATATCTTAGAAAACAACAAGTGTTTTAATATTCCTATGCAACACAGAACTGATCAGGTTTCTCTTTCCTTCTCCAAAGGGAGAAAAAAGAACCTGCAGAACCAAACCTTTCATAGTTTTTGTCAGGACCTGATATAAGGTACAGTGTAAATCAACACGCTGCATGAATCAGAAGAGGGAAGAAAAACCTAATATAACCTCTTCCCAGCAGCTGCTGTGAAAAACAATGAATTTGTACTTTCCACAAGTGTCAGTTAACACTTGCGGACAAAAACTGCACCAAACTTTAAGTACTGTGTCAGAGACTGTATGAAGACCATCTGCAGTAGAACTAAGCCTGTTTTAATGAGGTCTCTACCCATTAGATTTATGGGATACAAACTCTGACAACAGAAAATAATATCTGAAGGAGAAACCCATCAGGTTTTACGCATGCGCTGGGTTTTAAAAATACTCCTTCATGAGATCTGCCCTGAGAATAACATAGAAACACTTGGTTACTGCTGAGTTTTGGAGATGTTGTAACTTCCTCTGCATTTTCATAACTTTTAATAACTATAATAATTGACCCTGAATATTCCACGACGAAAGAGAACTTGTTTCTCTGAAAGAATTAACCGGAAAGTATCAAATGAGTTAAGTTATCACCCTTTTAAAGATACTTTTCTAACCCTAAAATAATATTTTAACCCGCTATATCTGTCAACGTCAAGCAAGCGTAACATGAGCAGCGGTTAATAAGCGTTCTTCATTGCAGAAAATAGGAAAAGATTTATGCAAATGTGTATTTGTACGTTACCCCCATCAGTTTCTAAATCGCTCCAGAGTCAGACTGTCATGGCACACAGTCCTCTATCAGTCCAAAAAACAACCAGGCCCTTCCCCGGTCTGTTGGTGAGACATTCAATCCTTCTTTGTCCACTTTAACTTCTCCAGGAGGGAGAAAGAAGAAACTTTGCTCCGGTTTCTCTTCTGCCCGCATAAGATGTGCTTTCAATATAAATCCAGTGTATCACTCTTCTGGCTCTTGCAAACAGCATGGATCGTTGTCCATCTCAGTGGGTCCAGACTTCTTCTGAGTTTCGTTTTTTTTTTTTTCCTTGTAGAAAGTCACACTGCGATTTTCAACATGCAGGAAGGCAGATCTCTCTCTTTCAGGCCTTGCTGGAGAAGCGTCTCTGGTGGAGTAGCCATGGAGAAGGGCAGGTTTCTAAGGTCCAGACTCAAAAACGCAGATGTTGAACTTAAATCCCATATATGTGTGTATTTGTGTGTGAGAGAGGCAAATGAAAAGTTTAGTATAGGTTCAGATTTTGTACAAATACATATTATCAGTCAGTCAGTCAGTTGTCCCCCTGCCTGTCACTTCCTTCCACAACATGAACTATACTCCTTTCTAAAACAACTTTCTTTTCGCATCTCTAATGTCCCTTTTCAATTTTACCTTCTTTTCCGACTGATCGCAATATTTAAGACAAACAAAACTTCCTTCAGGAATTTTTAACTCTTTAACCCCTTAATTGATGCACTCTGTGCTTTTTAATATTCTTCTTATGTTTTTTTTATTTATTTTTCCATCAACTGTTTTACTTGAAACTTTTTAAACTATTTAACTTATTCACACTCAAACTCCCACGCTGTGAAAAACCAAACTTATCTTCCATATTAAAGCACATTTAACACAATCATCCCCACTTTTTCCTTTCATTATTTTATAAATCAGAGTATGAAGAAGGAG
This sequence comes from Girardinichthys multiradiatus, assembly GCF_021462225.1. Lineage (NCBI taxonomy): Eukaryota > Metazoa > Chordata > Actinopteri > Cyprinodontiformes > Goodeidae > Girardinichthys > Girardinichthys multiradiatus. Next base: position 2,281,225 of record NC_061800.1, read on the forward strand.
ACACCCCTGATGCCTCAAGGTTCCGGAACCATTTTTTTTTACCTGTTCAGCGGCACGTCTGCCCACTGGCTTTTCTCCTTTATGAGGTGTAGAAAATTGCTAAAAACCACCCGCAAAACCCTGTGTTTTGCTTTATCTTATTGTTACCAATAAGAACCTCCCTGCAATTCCTTTTGCAGGGTAACCGGGCCCTCAGCTGATGTCCTCCCTCTCGCAACTCTGGAACCTAATTAATTAGTTAGGAGATGATGGTTAATGTGTAATAAAAATAATAATATACATTATATCATACAGAGCAACTTCTCACCCAGATATATTTGAAGACAAATTGTTCGGATCTAATCAGCCAGAAGCCGCAGGCGGACATGAGGACTCCCCTCCGTAAAATGGAAGTGGACTGAGGACAACGTCTCCAGGCTGGCCAGGCGTCCGTGTCCCATCCTGCGGTCTCCTCTGGCACGTTAGATCCTGTTCGTGACGCTAAAATTGTTGTGGAATTTTCTTATCAAAGTGGGTAGAAGTTGACTCATAACAAGAGAAAATCCGGACTTTGTCTTATAAGTTTTATTCAAAGGCATTCAGCGTTTGAAGACCCTGACACTGAGGTTAGTCAGTGAAACAGAGCCCCGATCAACATTTACACACAGTATTTATACCAGAACATGACAGTGTTATCTCAACTGCAAAGAGTTTTAGAAATATGGCCCCTAGACCCTCCCCGGGTCAGAGTTAACAAAGTTATTTATGAGGGCACCCATCTACCTTCCCTTGAAATATACACTTCAGGAAGTGTTAACCATAAAACTCTCCAGCATTTGAATTTAGAGTCCATCTGCTCTAAATAACAGAACACTAATAAAACACAGAGGTCAGAGGAGAGAGGTGAAGGGAATATCAGAGCACTTTAAAAGAATTTTCCATTACAAGTGAAAGGTTTTTACTGTATTGGATACTGGATTCTAAGTCTTCGCAAGTGAGTTTTTCACAGATAAATGAGTGTTTGAGATGTATATATGTACAAAATAAAATAGGTTTCTTGTTTTCTTTAAACAGTCAGTCAGTCATTTTCTACCACTTATTCCATAGTGGGTCACGGGGAAGCTGGTGCCTATCTCCAGCAGTCTATGGGCGAGAGGTGGGGTACACCCTGGACAAGTTGCCAGTCCATCGCAGGGCAACACACAAACAACCATGCACACACTCATTCATACACCTAAGGGCAATTTAGAGAGACCAATTAACCTAACTGCGCCACCGTGCAGTTGGTAGCATAATGGATTTTTATTAAATGTTTGTTACTATAGGGAAAATATTAGGAAAACGCAATGTCCCCTTTAGGCAAAATATAGCTTTGACATCTCTTTTGCAAACAGAAAAAGTGCCATGTGATCTGGATGTCTTTCAGTAATTATATGGGGAACTTTTTGATTGTGTGTACAGACAATTATAAATTAACATAATCTTTGTTAGTGAAAAAACAGCGGCGGTGTTTGACGTGGCTATAAACAAAGTCTCAGAATGTTAGCAAACTAAGAGGTTTATATCATAGGAGGGAGGAATGGACTGCCTCTCTTTGGAATTGGTTATCTTCTGTTTTGAGAACTTCCAGGCGTTGTCTCTACAATGCCAAACATCACATTCCTTGGACAAAGCACAAAATTGCAGACTCCATTAAGTATTCGCTCCCTGAATACAGAGAAATAAGGGCTAAACACTTGGAAAAGAAGTTGAAACTTATCTTTTAGATAAGAGAATGTGTGGAGGAACCAATCCTAACTGAGCTGTGATCTCTGGTACTGGATGTCAGCTTTTAATTGAATGAAAACTGACAATATTGGCAGGAGAGACGAAGTATCATATAATTTGATTATTAGTACAGAAGCAGTGGTTAATTAAGTTAGTATCATGGAGATACAACATTATTCACACATACAAGGACACTGAATGTCAATAAACAAGAAAACGTTGAGTGTTGGAAGCTGACTTCTCCATCTGAAAGCTTACAGAAACGAGCTGAAGTTTACTATAGAATATCAGCTGAAATCTGATAACTTAACAAAATAGCAGAAACTGGGATGCATCATCTCAAACATGCATCTCTCATTTACAAAAACAGCATCTAATATCAAAAAAGAAACATTATTTAACTGTGAGTGAGAGGACCAATTGAAGTACATAAGTGACAAGGCTCATGTCTTAAGTCAAATAAGAGGGGAAACCTGAGCTTATCTTGTTCCTACACACATTCTCTTATCTAAAAGATGAGTTTTAACTTCTATTCCAAGTGTTTAGCCCTTATTTCTCTGTATTCAGGGAGCGAATACTTAATGGAATCTGCAATTTTGTGCTTTGTCCAAGGAATGTGATGTTTGGCATTGTAGAGACAATACCTGGAAGTTCTCAAAACAGAAGATAACCAATTCCAAAGGGAGGCAGTCCATTCCTCCCTCCTATGATATAAACCTCTTAGTTTGCTAACATTCTGAGACTTTGTTTATAGCCACGTCAAACACCGCCGCTGTTTTTTCACTAACAAAGATTATGTTAATTTATAATTGTCTGTACACACAATCAAAAAGTTCCCCATATAATTACTGAAAGACATCCAGATCACATGGCACTTTCTCTGTTTGCAAAAGAGATGTCAAAGCTATATTTTGCCTAAAGGGGACATTGCGTTTTCCTAATATTTTCCCTATAGTAACAAACATTTAATAAAAATCCATTGTTTAAAGAAAACAACTTATTTAATTGAACTTATTTCTATATGTTATATTTGAAATTCTTCTGCTATGTTATTGATAATCCAACCAAAGCTCTTAATTTGTTTTTGTTTTTTTTCTTTTTCCCAGCATGGTTTTAAAATATCCCATGTGGGATGATCCGGATCATTGCTTTGTAAGTTTATCCAGTAATTTATTGCTAACTGTTTCCTTCTTAGATCTAATGGCATCTCTCCCATCTTTACCTGGAGTGCTGCTATTGGAGTGATTCTGATTGCTCCTGTACAAATTCATAAAGCTTGATGTTGTTTATTGTCTAATTTTATAAGATGTGTGTTTGCTGCTGATCCATAAATTGTACTTCCATAATCAATATTTGATCTAATTAATCCTGTATAAATTCTTTTATTGCTGTTCGATCTGCTCCCCAATCAGTACCAGCCATACATCTCATAATATTTCATATTGTTTTGCATTTATCTATGATTTTTTCTATATGTTCTTTCCATATAATGTTTTCATCAAACCATATACCTAAAAACTTTATACTTTTTACGTGTTCTAAAACTTGATTGTATAATTTTGGTTTTATATTTTCTCTTTTCCTTTTCTGTGTAAACACTATTACTTTTGTTTTTTCCACTAAGAGTTTAAATCCCTATTAATATGCCCGTTGTTCTATTCAAATAATCTCATCCTGTATTTTCTTTTCAATAAGTTTGATATTACAACCCCTTTTCCATATAGCTCCATCATCTGCAAATAGTGAGCAACCAACTTCTTTACCAATATTTTTTAAATACATCATTTATCATTATAGAAAACAATAATGGACTTACAGGGGTTGGACAATGAACCTGAAACACCTGGTTTTAGACCAGGTAGGGCCTCCTTTTGCGACCAATACAGCGTCAATTTGTCTTGGGAATGACATATATTGTACAAGTCGGATGTGGATATACAAGTTGGATGTGGTTCGTCTTTCTTGGTGGTATGCTGACATTACCCTGGATACCGTGGCTCTTGATACATCACAAAGACTTGCTGTCTTGGTCACAGATGCGCCAGCAAGACGTGCACCAACAATCTGTCCTCTTTTGAACTCTGGTATGTCACCCATAATGTTGTGTGCATTTCAATATTTTGAGCAAAACTGTGCTCTTACCCTGCTAATTGAACCTTCACACTCAGCTCTTACTGGTGCAATGTGCAATCAATGAAGACTGGCTACCAGGCTGGTCCAATTTAGCCATGAATCCTCCCACACTAAAATGACAGGTGTTTCAGTTTCATTGTCCAACCCCTGTATAATACTTCCTTGAGGAGTACCATTTTCTACTATATATTTACCTGACAATTCTTGACCAATTCTTACTTGTATTGTTCTTCATTTAATTAATAATCCTTCCACCCACATCATGTCATGTGCTTTTTCTATATCAAAACATACAGCTACTACATCTTTGTTTATTTCATATTCTAAACATAATGCCGAGTCATTTGTACTTCCCCCTCTTCGAAAACCATTTTGATACCTAGATATATACCCATTAATATTTAAATAATATGTTAATCTATTATTAATCATTCTTTCCGTTATTTTATATATATTTGATGTTAATGTTATTGGTCTATAATTTTCTGGTTTCGTGTTGTCCTTTCCTGGTTTAGCTATTGGAATAATTATTGCTTCCTTCCAGCTCTGTGGTAGCTCTCCCTCCTCCCAGACTTTATTGTATAATTCTAATATTTTGTCTTTTGCTTTGTCATTGAGATTGTTAGGGTTTGTAGAATATAAACTATCTATGTGTGTAACTGGAATGTGCTGATAGATGTCATAAATTGGTGAAGGACAGGGGAGCAGCGGATAGGGAGTGAAGGAGACAGGATAACAGGAGCCTGCTGGAAGTAATAACAGGAAGCACTCCTTATTTGGACATAAGGAACTGTTATGCAGTACGACTAAGTGATATGATATATGTAAAAAAAGAAATGTTGTACACACCCTGGAGACCTAATAAAACGAGCTGGAAGCGGAGAGAGGGCAGAGTTGTTGCTCGCAGGTGTTGGCTGGGGCATCTCTCTCCCTCTGCGCAGAGGCGAACTTAAGCTGATTGTACTTTGTGTTTATTTCACTCTTTTGAAACCTGTTCCCAAAGTAAGGGACCTGGGGAAGCAGAGACGGCTTCGACAACTTGGGGGCGTCATCCGGGATTTGGGAAAACAGGTTAAAATTGGGATCACTGACAAGGACCAACAGACACCGGACACAGGCTAGCCAAAAACTACAGAAAAGGTAAGCAGAACCTGTTTTATCAAACTCTGCTTTTGGATTTTCGATAGGCTAAATTAATATTGTGTCCGATGTCTTAATAAGTCTGAGTCTGCTAAAACTTAAGAAAAAGAATGTCATAAAGGTTGACTAGGATTTAAACTGGTGAATAGGATGTTGTTTTAGGAAAATTACAAGACTTAGTGGTGGTGTTGTGTGGAAAAATATAGTAGTTTCTCGAACGTAGCACTTTAGAGTACGTCCTCGACGGTGGGGTACTGTTAGCTGGGTTAGAAGCCCGAGGAACTGAGAAACCTCGAATTCTACATATAACTGAGAACAAGACCAGGCAAATACACTGTGTATGAATGCTGATGAGTAACGGAGATATTTCTTAATTCCTGCTCTCGGTGGAGGTGGACGCTTTTTCTCTGTCTCCGCACCCCTCCCATATCTGCCCTGCTTCAGCTCTGTGTCTTGTCTTTTTGGAGCCTCTTTTTGCACATCTTCCAAATTCTTCCAAAATATGGATTTGGTCAGCTGGTCTCTCAATGCAATTGATCAAATTTTCTCGACGAGAAGACAGGAGTCGGGAGAGCCCGCTTGCCCGGACGGGACATTTTTCTCCGGATACACGATGGACTCCTGGCAGAAGTGGAGGATTGTGTGTTTGTCGATAATGTCAGTCGAGGATGTGGAAGATGTATATATAATTGGATGTTTGATATCAGGATTTCTGCTTTTTGGAGTCAGCGGTTACCTGGCATATTGAGAAATTCGGAGAATGTCAGCAGCTGTTCTGGCCATTGTAAGGCTGCCTGGCATGTGTGATGGGATCTTCAGAGCGATCAACACTCAGACTGAGATGTTACGTGAGCTGAATCGCAGACTGGATGTGATCCTTATACAGGATCGCAAGCAGGTTGCGGTTCCTGGACTCAGGGGTGAAATGGGATAAATCTTGGAGAAAGTTGTTCGCTCGGATCTGGCAGAAAGACCAGGAATTTGGCTGTTTGGATTCGCCTTTGAGAAGCACCAGTGAGACTCTCAAGGCTGACGGAAAATTAAGAGTCAGCCTAACCCAAATAATTATTGTTTTTCTGAATCTGGCTCCCCTGCGCGGCCTTGATGGCTGGCTATCTTCAACCTCTCCTGGAAGTTATGTAAACATGACACTCTGCTCCCTCTGCCCCCCTCCCTTCCCTGAGGACACCTGTGGACCTGCTCAGAACTTTGTGGCCGGTTGATGTACATTCCAACGAACCATCAAGGACAATGGCCTCTGTGACAGTGCTTCATGGACTTGCACACACTCACTCGCACACACACACATGCTCAAGATAAACATATGCACCCCTCACACCACCTTCACCGTTCCCGGCATGATGTTGTTTTGTAAACTTGTTGCTTCTTTGTGCTGAGGTTTTTTGCAATCTCAAACTGTATCCTGCTAAGGATAAAGTGTGAAATATGATTTTTTTTTCCCTCTACTTACCTAATGTGGCCTCTTTTCTCATCTAACAAGGGCAGCACCTGTGAGTGGGCAGCAAAGCCTCGGTGTCCCGTCTCCCTTGTCTTGTGTCATGATGTATGTTTGGATGGGTTGTACTGGAATTCTAATTTCCCCTCGGGGATCAATAAAGTATCTTTGAATTGAATTGAATTGAATTTCTCTGCAAAAACTCAGATTACAGACGTCTGCATAAGCACAGAAGGAACAATAAAAGCGGTGGAAATAACACCGTAAAAGATAGAAAGTTCTGTGAGTTCGAGAGGTTAAGTAAATGAGCTGTGAGCTGGACACATCCCCAGCAAGAACAGACTAATTAGAAAAACACGAGTGAATGAAAGCTGTTGTGTGAGTGGGGAAGAACGCCAAGCAGCGAGCGATTCCCATTGCAGGTTAAAAAAACGGTATGAAAGGCTCGGGGACTGGATAAGTGTTCGGTCTGGTAACCTAACGGTGATAACAAGGACCAGCCACTGAAAACAGTGATTAGAGAACCTTCAATTAGACCGGGAACTCGGGACATAGCGTGCCATACGTTCCGGTCGGCCAGAACTGAATGAGTGAGTGACTGAGATATCGCATTAAATATATCTTTTAGAAAAAAGGATAGTAATTGTCATAAGATGGAAGGTGAATTTTATAGAGAAACAGATGATAGTGGATGGGGACAGAATGGTCCATGGAAGAGCATAGAGAACCAGCTGCTAATAATGAAAGCTGCTATTAAAAAATCACATGAACATAAAGAGGAGCAGAAGTTGGTTAAATGGATGGATTCTAAAATAAATGAAGAATTGTCAAAAGATGGAAAAAGCAAGACAGATAGAGAGAATGTTGGCAAGTGGTTCTGGTTGAAGATGAAACAGTCAAAACAGGAGAAAGAGTTGACTGACAAACAGTGTAGAGACAGCAGGTGGTTGGGAAGAGGAAAGTGGAAAGAACTTAGAGACAAGGCAGAAAAGGATGAAAAAGTTTGATCACAGATGGGTTTGCTGTGGCAAAGTAGTGACCATGCTATGACTGAGAAAAGAGACAGGAAAAGCAGACAGATTAAAGATAGCAGTACAGTTGAAATGCCGCCACCCTATACACTTCCCGCACACACCACTCCTCCCCCCGCAGGCTTATACCCCACGTTGCAAGTTACTGGGGGACACGTGAGTGTGTGTGATCTGCCGCCAGTAAATGGCCAGTCTCCTCCTGGCCCATCACCGCCTGCTCCCTCCCCCTCAGCCCCCGCCTCTCTCAGCTCACATTCCACTGCTGGGTCTGAACTGTCCTCTGGAGGTTCATTCATTTCACAGGTTCCACTAACTGACCCATTGGCTGACCGGGTACTACGGGACAAATTGCAGGCAGCCTCTGGCCCAATAAGATGTTCCACCCCGTATACTTACCATTCACCTAGTGATATGGAGATAGCCACACCTCTGAAACCAGATGTAAATGAGGGCTCAGTTATTATGTCAGTGTCAGGGAAATGGGTAAAAGAAGAACCACTGACTGCGGTAACTTATTATGATGCTGCTATGCAGGCACCACCTATTACAGTACAGAATCAGTTACCAATTGAAAATGAGGAAGCTATGTCATCTCCCTCAACCCCATTGCCACCAGTACCTGAGGCTACTCCTCCCCCTGCTGGACATGGCTATAACATGAGACCCCGAACCCAGCCCAAACCTTCTTATATGGGTCCACTGTTCCAACAACAATTTGGAGGAAACATATACAAACCATTCACACTGGGAGATCTCACCACTTTGTGTGAGAAACTTCCCCCTATCACAGAAGGTGCCTCTATATGGCTACAGACACTGGACTCCCTGACAGCAGGCACCACGTTAGCTCTAGGTGATTACAGGGCCATTGCTGGACGATGCATGAAGCCACACAGCTGTAGGGACATAGAGCTTGTTGCGGGTATAACAACAGCACCAGATGGGGACCTTCTATTCCACTCTCATAGGCATAGCTCTTAGACAAATGTATCCAGTAACCAGAGGACGTACCATTCCAAAATTTGAGTGGAACGCAAACACAAATCCTAGAGAATACTTAGATTAGTGCAAATCCATGTGACAAACACAGACAGGAACTAATCCAGACAGAGCTGCTCCCCAAAGGGACTGGTTCCGGGATGCTGTCTTAAGAGGGTTACCATCGCAGGTTAAAACTAATATGGAAGATAATCCTGACCTACCTGGGGCAGAGACTGGAGTATGGGAGCACCATCTGATGCATCATTTATCTAAAGTCAAAGAGGCAAAACAAAATGAGGAGAGTGAATTAAAAACGTTACAAACTCAGCTCCTGAAAATGCAATGAGCAGAAGCTAAACAGAAGGTGGGGGAAAAGAAAAAGGAGGGTAAAACACATAAAATGATGTATGAAGGTGCAGTGTCTCAGCCCCCTCAGGCTCCTCCATTTCCTGGAAATCGAGAAACAGCAGGACAGTGGCATCAGGCCCCGGTCCCATATCAGGGACATGCTGGTCGTTTTGGGGGACGGGGAGGGCCGAGAGCAAGGGGATACCAGAGAGGACCACAGAGGAGACTGGGTAGTGCTGATGTGTGTTACTACTGCAATGAGCCTGGACATTGGGCCCGGAATTTCCCCCATAAGAATGGTCCACCCAGAGGGTATGGGTGTTATGGTCCCGACTTGTGATTTATTTACAACATGTCATCATAATCGTCCCCTTAATTTTCGTGCATTTCTACCTGGTTCAGTGTTGCATATGCTACAGTGACTGACTGAGTTACTATTCTTTGTACCATGCATTTGCAACATGGGATAATACATATTGACAGGAGACACAGAAGGCCCATGCATGCTATTACTGCAACTAGGAGAACCTTAAACAGATTTATCCATCCCCCTGTGAGCATCCAATCTAACCAAGTACCAGTAATTTTGCAGAAATGGGTGTGCGTCATGTCCTTCCGTCAGTGGTCTGAGATGGGTCCCGTCTGTTGTCCACCTTTTCTGCGGTGTCCTCTCCCCTGGATCCTGTAGTGATAGAATAATAAGAACTGCTGCCAGTACAAAGCTCAGGCTTATGAGTCCTGTCCACATGTTACAGAGAGCCATTTTATAAGTCAGCCGCAGATCAGCTGTTTTCTTCACCGGTTTGAGACACTGGGCCCCATGGGTCCTCCAGTCCCTTTGTACCCAGGCTTCCTCTGCTACCCCGTCGGTTGGTTTGGCTCCTGTAACGGCCAAACTGGCTTACAGTGGCTTTTATGGATCCAGGAAGGCCTCTCTGCTATTTTCAGAGCTGTGGGCGTTGTCAGGAGTACTTGAAACAGCCCTTTCCACCGAGGAGTGCTCCAATCTTTCCTGTGGAGTGTCTTAATCAGGAGCACGTCTCCATGCCTCAGGTCGTTCTGTGGGATAGGAGCAGAGATTATCGGCAGACCACTGGACATTTGTGTGTCTTTTGTCTGCAACATTTTATTCATCCACTCAGCTCAGTGACACACCCGCTGAGAAGCCAACTCTGGTAATTGGCAGCTCCATAGTCAGAAACATGGCACTAGAGACACCAGCGACCATAGTCAAATGTCTGCCAGGGGCCAGAACGGGCGACATCAAATCCTACCTGAAACTGCTGGCTAAGGATAAGCGTAAATACAGTAAGATTGTTATTCACGCTGGCGGTAATGACACCCGGTTACGTCAATCGGAGGTCACCAAAGTTAGTGTTGGTTCGGTGTGTAAGTTTGCCAAAACAATGTCGGACTCCGTAATTTTCTCTGGTCCCCTCCCCGATCGGACCAGTGACGACATGTTTAGCCGCATGCTGTCATTCAACCGCTGGCTGTCTAGGTGGTGTCCAAAAAACAATGTGGGTTACATTGATAACTGGCGAACATTTTGGGGAAAAGCTGGTCTGATCCGGAGTGATAGCATCCATCTCACTTTGGATGGAGCTGCTCTTCTTTCTAGGAATCTGGCCGAATTTATTAGTTCTCCAAAACTCTGACAACCCAGGGTTCAGACCAGGAAGCAGGGTCGTAGTTTAACACTCCTCTCTGCAGCTTCTGTACTGCTACCCACCCATTACCCTATTAAGACAGTGTCTCACCCACGGCCAAAATTGAATAGATTAAAAAATAATCTAAAAGGAGGAAATCAGGAAAATTTAATAAAAATAAACACAACTCAGACTGAAAAGAAAAATAAAACAATTAAATGTGGCTTACTGAACATAAGATCTCTCTCTTCAAAGACATTGCTAGTTAGTGACTTGATTTGTGACAATCAGATTGATTTACTTTGCCTCACAGAAACCTGGCTGCAGCAAGAGGATTATGTTACTATAAATGAGTCAACTCCTACTAATTATTAAAATTTTCACATTCCTCGAATTACTGGGCGAGGAGGAGTAGCAACCATCTTTCAGTCGGATTTATTGATTAGCCCCAGACCAATCAATAGCTACAACTCTTTTGAATATTTAATCCTTAGTTTTCCTCATCCAAATTGCAAAGAATAAAACCTCTTCTGTTTGTTGTTTTGTACCGTACACCAGGCCCTTACTCTCAATTTTTAGAGCAGTTTTCAGACCTTTTATCTGATTTAGTGTTAAATACAGATAAGGTTATTATAGTGGGGGATTTTAACATTCATGCTGACACTGAAAGTGATAGCCTAAATATAGCGTTTAATGCTATCTTAGACTCAATTGGCTTTGATCAAAACATTAACAAACCTACCCACCTTTGTCTTCATTCTCTGGACCTTGTGCTGACATATGGCATTGAGTGTAAAGACATAACAATATTCTATCATAACCCTGTCCTGTCTGACCATTTCTTAATAACCTTTGAGTTTAATTTAACCAAGTACTCCACACCTGAAAGAAAATTTCATTATAGTAGATCATTATCAGGCGATGCTGTAACAACCTTTAAAGAATCTGTTCCACTTTTCATTTCCTCATTACAACTGAAAAGCACAGTGGAGGGCAATAATTCTGTTTCTGCCCCTTCACAAATTGATTCTTTTGTTCATAGTGTTTCTTCATCATTGCGTGATGCATTAGACAATGCAGCCCCCTTGAAAAAGAAGGTAATCATTAATAGGAGGCTAGCTCCTTGGTTTAATTCAGAGCTGCGTACTTTAAAGCACAATGTTAGAAAATTGGAGAGAAAATGGCACTCTACACACCTAGAGGATTCCTACTTAATCTGGAAAAATACCCTACTGTTGTATAAAAAGACACTTTGCCAAGCTAGAACAGCTTATTTCTCATCATTAATAGAAGAGAACAAGAATAATCATAGTTTTCTCTTTAGTACAGTTGCTACACTTACACAGAGTCATAGCTCTGTTGAGCCATCCATTCCCTTAGCTCTTTATGACTTTATGGGATTCTTCTTAAATAAAATTGATTCTATTAAAAAGAAAATCTTTGACATACTCCCGAAGATGATTACTTCATCCTCAGCAAGTGAGACAACATTGGAAATAACTGCAGAACCTGATTTGTGTTTGGACTGTTTTGATCCTGTGAAGCTTCCTGAGTTATCAGAAATATTAGCTTCATCTAAACCTTCAACTTGTATGTTAGACCCAATCCCAACCAAATTGTTTAAGGAAGTGTTCCCTCTGATTACCAGTCCCATTTTAGATATGATAAATCTATCTTTAGTAAATGGATATGTACCACAGGCTTTTAAGTTAGCTGTAATTAAATGTTTACTTAAGAAACCTTTGCTTGATCGAGATGACTTGAAAAATTACAGACCTATATCCAATCTTACATTCTTATCTAAAATTCATGAGAAAATTGTTGCTAATCAAATGTGTGAGCATTTATACAGCAATGACCTGTTTGAAGAGTTTCAGTCAGGTTTCAGAGCTCATCATAGCACTGAAACAGCTCTGCTGAAAGTCACTAATGATATTCTTATGGCCTCAGATAATGGACTTGTGTCTGTCCTGGTTCTGTTAGATCTCAGTGCTGCATTTGATACAGTTGATCACAAAATTATCTTAGAAAGGCTGGAATATGCTGTAGGGATCAGGGGAACAGCGCTAGGCTGGTTTAAATCTTATCTGTCTGACAGATTCCAGTTTGTTCATGTAAATGATAAATCATCTTTAAACTCCAGGGTTAATTATGGAGTACCACAGGGCTCAGTACTTGGGCCAATTCTCTTTACTATATATATGCTTCCAATAGGTCAAATTATTAGGCAACATGGGATACATTTTCACTGTTACGCTGATGATACTCAGCTTTACTTATCCATAAATCCTGATGAGCCCAACCAGTTAGATAGACCACAAACATGTCTTGAAGATATAAAAACTTGGATGACGTTAAATTTTTTGCTTCTAAATTCAGACAAGACAGAAGTTGTCGTCTTTGGACCGGAGTCTTTAAAAAAGAAACTGCTTAGTCAATCACTTAACCTGGATGGCATTAAATTGACCTCTGATAATAAAGTAAAAAACCTTTGTGTTATTTTTGACCAGGACATGTCATTTAGATCCCATATTAAACAGGTTTCTAGGATTTCCTTCTTTCATCTCCGGAACATTGCCAAAATTAGAAATATCCTATCTAGGAGTGACGCTGAAAAACTAGTCCATGCATTTGTTACTTCAAGGCTGGACTATTGTAATTCCTTACTATCAGGATGTCCACAAAATGCAGTTAAAAGCCTTCAGCTGATTCAAAATGCTGCAGCAAGAGTTCTGATGAAAATTAAAAAGAGAGATCATATTTCTCCTATTTTAGCTTCCCTTCATTAGCTCCCTGTTAAGTCCAGAATATAATTTAAAATTCTCCTCCTCACATATAAAGCCCTTAATGATCTAGCTCCATCATACATCAGGGATCTGATTGTTCCATAAGTTCCTAACAGAGCACTTCGTTCTCAGACTGCAGATTTACTGGTGGTTCCTAGAGTCTCTAGAAGTAGAATGGGAGGCAGATCCTTTAGTTATCAGGCTCCTCTCCTGTGGAACCAACTCCCAGTTTTAGTCCGTGAGTCAGACACCCTGTCTACTTTTAAGGCTAGGCTTAAAACGTTCCTTTTTGATAAAGCTTATAGTTAGAGTGGCTTAGTTTATCCTGAGCTATCTTTCTTATTTTTTTTACCTCCGTCTTCTTCCCTCCCTGTTGGTTGGAGTAAGGGGGAGTCAGGTTTAAACTGGGCCTAAACCGACTCAGTTATGGTTGAGGTGCAAACACACCCTCCATTTCTGCTACCTGTATAACCCCTTCTCTTTTCCAATGGTTATAATCAGTCTGACAGAGGGATGTATCCCAATCATTGTGGTTTTTAGTATAACAATGACCATCAGTGGGACCCTTTGTGGGGTGCCTTGAGACGACATTGTTGTAAATAAGCGCCGTTTAACTAAATAATCTGAACTGAAACTATCTGTGTAGTTATGCTGCTATAGGCTTAGGCTGCTGGAGGACATAATGACCACTTTCACCCTCTTCGCTACATTCTCACACTACTCTCCAATTTTGCATTATTTGCTGTTATTTCAGCTTTTAACCTTGTTCTCTCTTTTCTCTTCCTAGAAGCTACACCTGGACTGGCTCTGTGTCTGCCTGTGACACCTTTCTGGAGAGGAGAATCGTCCGAGCTTCTGCTGGCAACAACTTAATGCTCACCCTCTACCGATGATCCACATAGCCCTGTCTTTTAGTGTTTAACCCTTTCTCTCTCCTAGACATGGAAATTGACTGAGCTTTTACTGTAACTAATTATATGTGCTCTCTTTCAGACTCTAACCTTGAAAACTGGCTCAGAATTGATCTGTTCTTTCTTTCTAGGTGAAACGACTAAAGGAGCTATATCCATTAACATTTACTTTTCCTTCCCATAGAAAGTACTTCTGGATCAGTGCTTCTTTGTTCTCTTTGTGTCTCTGCTCTGTTCTCTCAAACCCCCAGTCGGTCGTGGCAGATGGCCGCTCACACTGAGCCTGGTTCTGCTGGAGGTTTCTTCCTGTTAAAAGGGAATTTTTCCTCTCCGCTGTCGCTACATGCATGCTCAGTATGAAGGATTGCTGCAAAGTCAACGCCGGTGACTGTCCACTGTCTCTACATGCTCATCCGGGAGGAGGGAATGCTGCAAGTCACTGACTGGATGCAATCTGCTGGGTTTCCTTAGATAGAAAAACTTTTTATCCAATTTGAATAAAAAGCTAACTCCGACTGCACTGTTTAATTGTTAGGATTAATTGGAATGTATGTACAGGGGTTGGACAATGAAACTGAAACACCTGGTTTTAGATCACAATAATTTATTAGTATGGTGTAGGGCCTCCTTTTGCGGCCAGTACAGCGTCAATTCGTCTTGGGAATGACATATACAAGTCCTGCACAGTGGTCAGAGGGATTTTAAGCCATTCTTCTTGCAGGATAGTGGCCAGGTCACTACATGATACTGGTGGAGGAAAACGTTTCCTGACTCGCTCCTCCAAAACACCCCAAAGTGGCTCAATAATATTTAGATGTGGTGACTGTGCAGGCCATGGGAGATGTTCAACTTCACTTTCATGTTCATCAAACCAGTCTTTCACCAGTCTTGCTGTGTGTATTGGTGCATTGTCATCCTGATACAATGTTTGAACCATTGGATGCACATGGTCCTCAAGAATGGTTCGGTAGTCCTTGGCAGTGACGCGCCCATCTAGCTCAAGTATTGGGCCAAGGGAATGCCATAATATGTCAGCCCAAACCATCACTGATCCACCCCCATGCTTCACTCTGGGCATGCAACAGTCTGGGTGGTACGCTTCTTTGGGCTTCTCAACGCCGTAACTCTCCCAGATGTGGGGAAAACAGTAAAGGTGGACTCATCAGAGAACAATACATGTTTCACATTGTCCACAGCCCAAGATTTGCGCTCTTTGCACCATTGAAACCGATGTTTGCCATTGGCATGAGTGACCAAAGGTTTGACTATAGCAGCCCGGCCGTGTATATTGACCCTGTGGAGCTCCCGACGGACAGTTCTGGAGAAAACAGGAGAGTTGAGGTGCACATTTAATTCTGCCGTGATTTGGGCAGCCGTGGTTTTGTGTTTTTTGGATACAATACGGATTAGCACCCGAACATCCCTTTCAGACAGTTTCCTCTTGCGTCCACAGTTAATCCTGTTGCATGTGGTTCGTCCTTCTTGGTGGTATGCTGACATTACCCTGGATACCGTGGCTCTTGATACATCACAAAGACTTGCTGTCTTGGTCACAGATGTGCCAGCAAGACATGCACCAACAATTTGTCCTCTTTTGAACTCTGGTATGTCACCCATAATGTTGTGTGCATTTCAATATTTTGAGCAAAACTCTGCTCTTACCCTGCTAATTGAATCTTCACACTCTGCTCTTACTGGTGCAATGTGCAATCAATGAAGACTGGCTACCAGGCTGGTCCAATTTAGCCTTGAAACCTCCCACACTAAAATGACAGGTGTTTCAGTTTCATTGTCCAACCCCTGTACCTGACTGTTGTGAAGTGCCTTGAGACAACATGTGTTGTGAATTGGCGCTATATAAATAAAACTGAATTGAATTGAATTAATTAAGTTTCTTGTTGTGCTTTCTCTATTTCATTCATGTCAGAGGGCAGAGAAAACGGTCTGCCATGTACTATTTCTTTGAGAATACAAATTTACATTAGTGACTTGGTGTCACGTGATCTCAGGCTCAGAATAGAGTGGGTGGAGTTATACAATGATGTACAGTAGGTGGCAAATGGAGTAAGGCCAGTTTGATTTGGAGTCATTCTCATCCATAATTTAACCAGGGATAGGCATTCGGACCATGGCCTCCCTGTTTCTTCCATTGTTTTCCTTAATCTTTAACTGAAACCCTAATGCTTTAGAACATAGTTCTATTACACTATTTACAAAATGACTTTTATTATTTGACCTTATAATCTGTGGGATACCATATGTGGGGAAGAAATGTGTCACTAGGTTCTTATCTAATGTGAGTGCATCACAGTGTTTTGCAGGGTATATTTCAACCCATTTAGAAAATGCATCTATTACCACTAGGCAATATTTCTTCCCCTGTGACCTTGACAGTTCGATGAAATCCATATGTATGGTATGAAATGGGTGTGCTGCTGCTGGGAACTGTCCTCTTTTGGGCCTCAGGTTGCCCTGTGAGTTGTGTTTGCAACAAATTATGCATGATCTGCAAAAATTCTTTGCATAGTCAGAAAAGGTTATAGTGTAGAATTGATGTTTCACCAGATGTGACATATTCCCCCGTGACACGTTAGTCTTCCCAATGTGTCACTGTAGCCGCTGTGTTGTATACAGGTCCTTCTCAAAATATTAGCATATTGTGATAAAGTTCATTATTTTCCATAATGTCATGATGAAAATTTAACATTCATATATTTTAGATTCATTGCACACTAACTGAAATATTTCAGGTCCTTTATTGTCTTAATACGGATGATTTTGGCATACAGCTCATAAAAACCCAAAATTCCTATCTCACAAAACTAGCATATCATTAAAAGGGTCTCTAAACGAGCTATGAACCTAATCATCTGAATCAACGAGTTAACTCTAAACACCTGCAAAAGATTCCTGAGGCCTTTAAAACTCCCAGCCTGGTTCATCACTCAAAACCCCAATCATGGGTAAGACTGCCGACCTGACTGCTGTCCAGAAGGCCACTATTGACACCCTCAAGCAAGAGGGTAAGACACAGAAAGAAATTTCTGAACGAATAGGCTGTTCCCAGAGTGCTGTATCAAGGCACCTCAGTGGGAAGTCTGTGCGAAGGAAAAAGTGTGGCAGAAAACGCTGCAAAACGAGAAGAGGTGACCGGACCCTGAGGAAGATTGTGGAGAAGGGCCGATTCCAGACCTTGGGGGACCTGCGGAAGCAGTGGACTGAGTCTGGAGTAGAAACATCCAGAGCCACCGTGCACAGGCGTGTGCAGGAAATGGGCTACAGGTGCCGCATTCCCCAGGTCAAGCCACTTTTGAACCAGAAACAGCGGCAGAAGCGCCTGACCTGGGCTACAGAGAAGCAGCACTGGACTGTTGCTCAGTGGTCCAAAGTACTTTTTTTTGGATGAAAGCAAATTCTGCATGTCATTCGGAAATCAAGGTGCCAGAGTCTGGAGGAAGACTGGGGAGAAGGAAATGCCAAAATGCCAGAAGTCCAGTGTCAAGTACCCACAGTCAGTGATGGTCTGGGGTGCCGTGTCAGCTGCTGGTGTTGGTCCACTGTGTTTTATCAAGGGCATTGTCAATGCAGCTAGCTATCAGGAGATTTTGGAGCACTTCATGCTTCCATCTGCTGAAAAGCTTTATGGAGATGAAGATTTCATTTTTCAGCACGACCTGGCACCTGCTCACAGTGCCAAAACCACTGGTAAATGGTTTACTGACCATGGTATCACTGTGCTCAATTGGCCTGCCAACTCTCCTGACCTGAACCCCATAGAGAATCTGTGGGATATTGTGAAGAGAACGTTGAGAGACTCAAGACCCAACACTCTGGATGAGCTAAAGGCCGCTATTGAAGCATCCTGGGCCTCCATAAGACCTCAGCAGTGCCACAGGCTGATTGCCTCCATGCCACGCTGCATTGAAGCAGTCATTTCTGCCAAAGGATTCCTGACCAAGTATTGAGTGCATAACTGTACATGATTATTTGAAGGTTGACGTTTTTTGTATTAAAAACACTTTTCTTTTATTGGTCGGATGAAATATGCTAATTTTGTGAGGTAGGAATTTTGGGTTTTCATGAGCTGTATGCCAAAATCATCCGTATTAAGACAATAAAAGACCTGAAATATTTCAGTTAGTGTGCAATGAATCTAAAATATATGAATGTTAAATTTTCATCATTACATTGTTGAAAATAATTAACTTTATCACAATATGCTAATATTTTGAGAAGGACCTGTACATTTTTTGGGAGGATTGGTTTATCTTCTATCTGATAGATGTCTTTTTTCTGTGCTCCTCTCTTTAGCCAAGCTTTTATTTCTGTCTTGGTTGCTGACTGTTGGGTGTCTTTCAGCACGTCTGTGTCTATAAATAGCAGATCTGACATTTTCTCTTTAATAGGTTGAAATGAGTTAGTTCTGTCACTGATGATGTTTTAAAACCTCTATTTTGCCAAATCTTAGCATGGTGATGTACTGATTGGCTGTCTGTGTATATAGTAAGTATTTGTCCTTCATGTATTTCACATGCTCTTACTACAGCATATAAGTCTGCTGTTTGTGCTGAACATGTTTTGGGCAAGGATTTAGCTTCCATTATTCTGTTGATGGTTGTTACTGCATAACCAACTCTATTCTTTCCATATTCATCTTTGTATGCTGAGCCATCTATAAAGACAACAAATGAATCTGGTATAAGGGTTTGAGAAATGTCTTGTCTGGGTTTTGTGTCTTCTTCAACGTTTGCTTTATAAGAATGGGGTTTTCCATCTTCTGCAGTAGGTATTAGAGTACTTGGATTTAAGGGGCCACATCTTTTTAGAGTTATGTTTGGCTGTGATAATAATAGCGATGTCAGTGTGATATGCTTTGCATGTAGCGTCAGGTGCTTCTCTTAATATTCCTGACTTCAACATATCTTATATTACTGGCTTAGTACCTTCTTCAGCTTCTGGCTTGAAGGGGTATTGGCGGACTAATGGCCTTTTTTCAGATATGAGTTTTAACCTTGTATGGTGGGAAATGCCTTTATTAGCCCTACATCAGTTGATGATTGGGACCACAGTTCAGGTGGGACAGCAGCTAGGGCAGGGTGCATGTTGCTCTCTTTGCTCTCAGCTAAGCCCTGTATTTGTCCCTCTACCTCATCTAAATGTGTCCTTGGATGGACTTTGACTGTCCACCCTAGAGTGAGCTTCCAGATTTCTGTATTAGGATCTACTTTCGACAGTGTCAGTGCTGTTCCTGCAGAGTTTTAAAGCCTCTGTTTTTCCAAATTCTTATTATTCTTTTTTGTCATATTTTATAAAGTAAGTCCTTATTACATTTAAAAATGAGATCACTATTTTTGGTAGTTGCTATTATTTTAAATAATGCTTGGTTTAGTTCTTATTAAAAATAAAAAATAAAAACTCATTCACTGATGAACACAAAAAATAAAGGGCATATTATATCTTATAATCTTAGTTTGTTTTACCCAGTTTTATAGATACACCGTATAGTTTCAGTCAGCTTTATATTTAGTTCAAGTAACTAAAGTTTGTTTCAATTAACTCAAGTTTTCTCTATTTCAGTCCAGTCCAGTAATTCTGTTAAGGTTCATTTCATCTTGTGTTAAGTTTGAGTGTAATTCGATCATTTTGAACCTGACTGGAAAAAGTCTAAACGTCTGTTAAAATCTTTTTGTTTTACCATAGAGAACTGACCTAATATTATTATGGCACTGTTGAGGACTCTAATTTTTACATAACATGAAACAGACATTTATTTCACAAAAACAGAAAGTCAAACACAGACATTTGGCCACATGAAAGTTTAAGTACCCTGTTTGTAAAAGAATTGTGAAAAATTGAAGATGCGTCTATGAACTTTCTTATGGTTATCAGTATTTTCAATACAGGTAGAACCTTTGCTATCTTTATATGATTTTTGGGAAAAGATTCTGGAAACCCTATTAAGATATAAGTTTGGCAATGATCATCAGAACATCACACCTTTATTAGCGCTTTTAAGGTCCCTCAAAGATGCATTACAATGAAATCAGGCATTCCCATTCACACACATTCACACACTACTTACTTATTTCTCTGTCAGAGTACTTTTATTTGCAAAAATTTGAACATAATTTGACTTCTATTATTCTTAAAATGCACATCGTTTCCTCATAATCCCTTTTGTTTCCACTAGGTCTGTTTTCAACGATTCAATTCTTTTTTTATTCACCAAGAATCAATAAGGTGGTCTTAGTGGGGTCCACCTTAAAGGTGTTGTCTGTTGGGTGTCATGTTATCATTGTCAGGTCAGTGAGGTTTAGAAGTCAGTCAGAACCTTGGTCATTTGGTCTGTGCACATAATGTTTCATAGATCCAGCCTATGATTAGTCAGCAAAACTTCCACCTATAGGAGAAAAATTCATTGTTAATGAATGAGCTGCATTTCCTAGGAACACTGTCTTCCTCATCATTGTTTGTTTCACATATTCACTCAGATCTTTATATTATACCAGTAGGTGAAGTTGTTAGTATCTCATGTAGACTGACATATACTGTTGCATTTGGAGAAGATCTCAGATTAAATAAACATAGTTAGAGCTTCAATCCAGGTTAATTTTATGTCTGCAGATGTTAGCCAATTTGTCTTTTTTTTTTTTTTACATAAAGAGCAAGACATTTTCAAAAGGCAGATTGTGGCAGAATGTAGACAAAACTGCTTATTGATTGACAAAATAACATTCAAGCACACAATCACCATATTAAAGGCTCTACTTCTAGAGAATAACTAAACTTCTGGGGTCTGGTTTTGGCCTGCGGACCTTGAGTTTGACACATGCAGGGTAGAGTTACAATCTTTATCAGAGCTCTCAGCAGAGACAGGCTTCTGCTATTTACAGAAGTTTTATCTTTGTTTTCAGGCAGCTGCATCTCTTTGTCAAGGTCGTTTCACAGAGCTGAAATTTAACTTCTCTCAAAGAGGAGAGAATCAAGAATGCACACAATCTGAGCCAAATATGGAATTATTTCCCTGTAAAATGAATCTATGGCATTTTATCATGGTGTCATTGGTAGTATAATACCATTATAATTTGGGGCTACCTTGGTATTCTAAACTGGGATGGGTGGGGGTCCGCCCCCCCTTATTTGTTTTCAGTTAAGCTGAAAGTTTTTGTTTTTGCTTTTGTTTTTCTGTGCTTTTCTTTAGGCCTCAGTATTATGGCTATGTCAGTTAAAGGCTGCTTTTGTTGTTTTTTTAATTCATCTTTTTGTTTTAATCTGTTTATCAACTGTGTGCACGCAGGGACTGAGAGGTCCCCTTTGAAATTATAATCTAGTAAGGTTTTTCATTGTCTGTTGAATCTTTTGAATGCATAATCTCCAGTTTAAGATCCCCGTGTAGTTTTAGGATTTCAGTGATAATTTACCTGAAAATCAGTATTTTTTTATGCCATCGTGTACATATTTCTGTTAAATCAGAGCTTTTGCTCTGTCCCTTCCCCATTGTTCTTTGTTATTTTTCTTCAAACTATGAATGTCCCAGATAAAGGTTCACTGGCATGAGACTTATGGGGAGGACATTAACACGCCCTTCTACTGCGACTAGTCTGCAGCGGTGTTAATTTTCAACCTGAATCCCCAAAGTCACCAGTAAGTCGTTTTAATCTGGGTAAAATAAAACACAGGACTAGCAGAATCCTGCTATGATTCTGTTAAAATGCTTAGTCCTCCATACACACACAATACAGTCACACAGTTAGTTTCAGGTACCTTGTAATTTTTTCTAAGTTAACTTGGTGTATTTTATGAGCTCAATTTACTCCGTTCTTTTTACTTTTATAGCGCTTATTCTATTTCCTCGCAGGGAATAACCCTTAGTCGTTTTATTTGGCCCTCTTCCCGGTGGGGCCTTACCTTAATTTATTGCTATTCCCTTCACGGCGGAATAATACCTTCCCAATGCAGTGTCCTTACCGGCGACACGCTACCAACGACTTTTAAGTACTTTTCTTCTTTTATTTATATAGCGTTACTCTATTCCCTCGCAGGGGAATAATCCTCAGTCGTTTTCTTTAATCCCCTTCATGGCGGGATTGTACCAAATTTGTCACTATTCCCTTCACGGCGGAATAAAACCTTCCCAATGCAGTGTCCTTACCGGCGACACACTACCAACGACTTTTAACTACTTTTCTTATGTACTGTATTTTAAAACTGTCTCACCTCGGAGTTGACTTCTTGGTGACTCTCTGGATCCTGTGTAAATCACCCGGCGTCGAGCAAGACAATAATCTGTCAGGATTTGGAGTTCTGCTGCCTGCTGCTTACACCTTTTCGACATTAGGTTCCGCCAGTAGGAGTGTACCTGAGGCGACAGGTGTTGTGCATCTACTCATCAGCTGGGAAGCATATAGAGGAAGGTTGCCAACATCTCGGCGCCTGAGTGTTTTTGCCTCCGTGGTAATTTCTGGCCAGCTCTGAAATCTTTGCATGATTTTTACCATGGATATCTTTTGAAGGATCTGTTGTTACTCTAACTTGCTTTGTTACCTGTTCCAGGTGTGAATCCTACCTGATCTGTTCCAGTCCTCCGTAGTGGCTAAGGCTACTTCCTGATCTAGTCTGTGCATGGCAAGCTGAACTCCTTTCCTGACATTATCTCCATGGCGGGTTATTCCGGAATCTCCAGTAAGATACGTCTATGTTGGTTCATGTTTCTGAGGTTCAGCTATTTATCTTTTCTCTTTGTGTTTTCAGAGTAAGGAAGATTAGAGTCGTTGCTCCTGTTGTGCCTGATCAATCTTTCAATAAAAACTTATTCCTTTTACAAAGTTCTCTGAGAGTCTCTGCATGTCGGTTAAGTCGGCTGTAAAAATCATGACATAATCCACCGGCCTGATGCAAGTCTATACACCGGGACTTTCAGTCATCCAGGCTAGTGCGGCAGAGTTCACTCGACATCAGGCTTCCCCCACGGATCCCAGAGTCACTGTTAAAGCAAAGAGAAATAAGGTTATTGAATTAATCCGGCTACGAAAGACCAAGTAAATGTTAGGTATTAATTAGTCAACTCAGAGGCAAGAACGATACAGTCAGTTTTACTTGCAAGGGTAGCTCACTTTGCAGTGCAGACTACAAAGTTTTGACACCCTATCTCTTTATTTATATGCACAGTTCAACAGACAGTTCAGACAGGATGTATGTGTTTGTGTGTGAGGCTGAAAGGAGGCTGGTTCTCATGGGATGCATTCCAGCCTAGTGTGTGAAATAGATAACGGTGATCCCACACACAGGAGGGCTGCATTCCAGAGCATGATACAAAGCGGAGTGCAGGTGCCTCGCAGCAAAATGTTTTTACATGAGTGATAACAGGTCCTCGCACCCATCCAACAGGAGCAACCATTTTATGCGGGAGTGATGGACTGCAGGTTCACCTGCCCAATGGCACCCAGTTATTTTGTGGCAATAACACTTCTTTTTCACATGGACAATACCTCCTCCAGCCACTGCAGGACTCAATGGCTGACATATACTGGGTTTTGCTGCAACCTGAAACCCCCGCGCACAGAGGCATTATCTCGGCTTTCCATCGGTGGAAATCCTGGGTCTCCACTCTGGCGCCCTATGTACCTCCTCCTGACCCCCCGCATGTCACCTTGTTTTATGATAGAAACAATTGTGAATGCTACTAGGAAAGCTTTGCTGACGAGTTAGAGGGTACGCTCTGGGACATTGTCACCACAGACATTTATGTAGCACCAGAAGGAGTGGTGGCCGAGGTTCACTTGGCTGAAGAGCAGGAAGTGTGGTTTAGGATGTGGTCTGATGGCGTGCCTCATGTCTCTTTGGCTCTGCACCCAGGTCATGAAGCACGTGAACTTGGAGGTGTGTGAGGCTGAAAGGAGGCTGGGCCTACAGGATTGCCTACAGGATTGGCAGCCTTTGGCAACCCCCAACCTCTTTTACTCGCCCTCAGGTAACACTTCCGACTGTGGCTCAGTAGGAAGAGTAGTCGTCTTGCAATCAGAAGGTTGTGGGTTCAATTCCAACTTCCTCCTGCCATATGTTGACGTGCCCCTGGGCAAGGCACTTAACCTCAAGTTGCCTACCGATCTGCCTATCGGTGTATGAATGTGTGAGCATTAGTGAGTGTGACTGCGTGAATGTGGCACTAGCATAAAGCGCTTTGAGTGGTCTGTATGATTGGAAAAGCGCTATATAAGTTCAGTCCATTTACCATTTACTTATCGCATATTCAACCACTCCATGGATGTGGGCACACTGAAGCATGTTCAGTTAGACACACACCATGGTAGGGAAAAAACAGACCATCCGCTGGCAGCTGCTATTGTGGAAAAAATGCCTTCCACCCTCTGGGCAGAGGGACCCACAGATGTAGGCCTGATTCAATGTTCCCCCATTACCTTTCAGTTGACCACCGACCAACCAATATGGAAGCCCCAATACCCTCACAAACCAGCAGCAGAACTAGGCATTAAAGATACAGTGGAAGGCCTCTGGAACTCAGGTGTTTTAGAGTCCACACATTCCTCTTCATGGAACACACCCATTCTGCCAGTGGAGAAAAAAGGGACGGGTAAATGGCACATGATTTACGGGCCACAAATGCAGCTTTGGCCACCCCTACCGTTCCCGTGCCCAATCCCTATGTTGCTCTGACAAATCTTAACCCTGACCATTGCTGGTTTACCTGCATTGACCTGGCCAACGCATTCTTCTGCCTTCCTTTAGCTGAGGAATGCAGGGACATTTTCGCATTTACCTATAAATCCCATAGGTATAGATACACTCATTTGCCGCAGGGATTCGCGCTTTCTCCAGGAATCTTCAATCAGGTTCTGAAAGACTCTCTCCAAGATTGCCCATTACCACCAAACACCACTCTGATTCAGTACGTGGGTGACATTCTCCTCGCAAAACCCACTGTGGCTGAACGCCTTGAGGCAACAGCAATTGCCCTGTCACATTTGGCCAAAAAAGGCTACAAGGTTAGCAAAGCCACACTCCAAATCTGCAGACGCCAGGTTGACTTTCTGGGCAGAGTTGTTTCCCAACCTGGCACGGGGATGTCCCCAGCTCACCAATCTGCAGTTTTGTCCCACCCAAAACCACTCCTGGTTAAGGACATGTTGTCTTTCCTAGGACTCACAGGGTATAGCAGATCTTTTGTGCCCGGCTAAACCGACCTCACTGCACCCCTTAGAGATCTTGTCTAAAAACAGGGCATGAGAAACCTCACTGCCCCGCTTGAATGGACCAGAGAAGCCAAAGAAGCGTTCATTAACTTAAAAACCAGCCTCTCGCAAGCTGCAGATTTGGCACACCCAGATTACACATTGCCCTTCAAGTTGGATGTTTCTGTCACAGCACACACGGCAAATGGTGTGCTGTTCCAGAAAAAAGGGGGAATAAGAACAGTGCTAATGTACATAAGTGTAATGTTGGACAATATGGAACAAAGACATCATGAGTGCACCCGACACGCAGCAGGGAAGGCTAAAATAATAAAAAAAACAGCTCATGTAGTGATGGGACATCCTCTTAACATATTGACATCACATGGTGTGGTGGCCTTTGTGAACTCTCAGGCTTTCACACTCTCACCATTGAGACAACAGAGGCTGAGTAAGGTGCTGGAGGCCCCAAACATCACATACACACATGAAGGAATAAACAGATAGAATAATTACCGGTACACCAAATGTCTGCGCAGAAAAAGTGGAGTTCAATGAAAAAATCAGACCAGATCTACAAAGTACAGACGCCCGAAACCTGTACACAGATGGGTGCTGCTTCAGACATGACACAGAAGGACTTAAGGCAGCATACGCGGTGGTGGAAGACACAGGGACAAATTTTGTCACAGTACAGGCAGAGGAATTGACAGACGCACAATCAGCGCAGAGAGCAAAAGTTTTGGCAGTAATAGCTGCTCTGGAACTAGGAGCAGGACAGAAGGTTAACATCATGAATTCTAGAATTGCGCCGCTCAAGGTGGCAGCATGTTGGTGTAGCTCTGTTACTTTTGATTCTGATTTATTCTTTTTTGGGAACTATTCCTCTTGTGGTGGATACAGTTGATTTTTTTTGGATGACTGTCCACTCCAGTGTCGGATGCTGTGCAGCTTGGAGGATTTTTCTTAATACTTTCTATTTTTGGACATTTATTATGATGCATTGCCATGGCAACGGGGTTGTTTCTTACAACCGGGAGCAGCTGATTAATATCTCAAAAGCTCAAATAATACTTCAGCTACAACCCCAAATACCTGATGAGTTGAAAAGGAGACGCCGTGGATGCAGAGCAGGAGCTAAGAGAGGGGAGAGAAGGAGGAAGTTCAAACCATCTCTTCCGTCGATTTTGATGGGCAATGTGAGATCGTTGGGAAACAAGTTGGATGAACTCCAAGCCCTAAAAAGGACCCAGCCAGAGTACCGGGTTCAGTGTTGCATATGCCACCGTGACTGACTGAGTTACTATTCTTTGTACCATGCATTTGCAACATGGGATAATACATATTGACAGGAGACACAGAAGGCCCATGCATGCTATTACTGCAACTAGGAGAACCTTAAACAGATTTATCCATCCCCCTGTGAGCATCCAATCTAACCAAGAAGAGGTAGGATCTGGGTGGTCATGTTCCATGACATTTTGCAGATTCCGTAGGTTGTTTAATGCCCCCGTTATGTTTGCAGAGTGTATATTATCTGGGATATATGTGCAACAGGTGTTATTCAATAGAACACAAACGCCCCCGTTGATGCTGTTAGAATATCCAAAGCCATGCGGTTCTGAATTATCATGGCTCGCATAGCGCTCATTTCTGTGTTTTGACCCTCTTCTACTATTATGGAGTTATTTAGAAACAATCCAAATCGATAACTTAAAGTTTCCACGCGCAGCATTAATTTGCCCACACCTAACCAGGGTAAGAGAGATAACAATGTTTTATCATCTTTAGACCAAAGTTTAAATTCATCTGGGACATTTGTTCCCCAAATGGGGTCATGTGGTTTAACATCTATCTCCCTTTTTGATCTCCTATGTGGTATAACTATAGTCTGCTTACTAAGTACCACAGTGTGATCTGATGTAAAAACTGGGGCACATACACCATACCAGCTGGGTGGAAGTACATAATAAGCATTATTACCACATAACCATGCCACCCCTTCTATCCAGTATGTGCCGTTTCCGGGATTATTCTTGTAAGTGTAGAAGTAGTTACATTTTGTAGTATTCCCTACAAAATGAGTATGATTCCCTGTAATATTTTGTCTTATGCAGTGTCGATGGTTTCCGGGGTCTGTTACATATGCTTTGAATGGTTCTGATTTCCCTGTAATGTTGAGAGGTTGCCATTGTTTTCTGTCGCAAGTGCAGTTTTCTGGGTCACAACTGTAATTTAATCTCTGGTTACTGAAAAATTGGTTTGGCATGAGAAAGAACTTTATATTTGTGTATCCTATCAGGCCCATTGATATGGCACAACTTGTCTTGGTGAGGTTCATAGCTTTGACATATATGGTGGGACCTTGGGAATGCACGGGCATTATAGAACACACAAAACAATCAGTTTTATTTTGAGTTTTGGCTGTGTCATACACATAACGATACCAGTAATTTTGCAGAAATGGGTGTGTGTCATGTCCTTCCGTCAGTGGTCTGAGATGGGTCCTGTCTGATGTCCATCTCTTCTGGTGCGGTATCACCTCCTGTGAATCCTGCTTTAGATAGAGAAAGAGTCCTGCTACCAGAATTAAGCTCAGGCTTATCAGTCCTGTCCACATGTTACAGAGAGCCATTTTATAATTGGGCGCGGATCAGCTGTTTTGTGTGCATGGTCTGCATATTCCAACGCCTGGGTGACAGTGCCTGTATTCTGGTGTACCCAATGTTTATCTATGTACCGTCTGAGCTCAGGTTTTAATCCTTGCAAAAACGCTCTCTTCAGCTGCTGTTGATATGCCCCGCCTTCTACCTCATTGTATGGTATAGCAGAGTTTGCTCTGAAAACACGTCTCATTCTATCCAAAAAATCTTGTGGATCTTTCTGTTTACATTGTGAGATTTTGCCGTAATCTGCTGTCTGTGTATTCTGTTCTGATTCGGTCATAAAGGATGCGTAAGGCATCTCTTAAATCCGCTGAATTGTGCGCCATTGAATTTCCCTGGGCATCATTTCCAGTGAAATCTCCGGCTACTCTACACCAGCGATGGCCAAAGAGCTGAGAAAGACACTGGTGCATTTCTCTGCCATTAAGATGGAAACTTCCTCTGAGTTCTGTGATAGCTGCTAAAAATTCCGGTACACCTTCCTGTATGTTTGGGATACCTTTTAAAGCGGCAGTTCTGTCTTCCTGCGTCCATGGCCTATATACTAGAATGGTTGGCGGCTGTGGATTATCAGCGTTACCTATGTTTGGATTGGCCACTTCTACAAGAGGAAATGTGTCTTCCTCTATTATTATTATTTTTTTTTCAGATGGATGAAATTTCTGTTCGTGAGCCTTTGAGGCTTCATTTGGGTATAAGCCGGGGTCAGTAGTGGTTTTTTTTTTACTCCTAGTTTGTACGCCTGTGCTCCCCCAGAAATTAGGAGACCAGGACCTCTGTTCTTCTGTTTTAAGAGGGTTGCTTGATTTATCTGGCTTTTGGTCGGGGGTTTGAGGAGGTGCTGCGGCTGCGCCTTCTTCCTCCTCCTCACGCTGTACCACTGCCTGTGTAGCAGGCGGCTGCGCTCCTGGAGGCTGCCGCTTTTGCTGTCTGAAAGCAGCTGTAGTCTCCTCCTCTTGCCGCACCATAACTGCGGCTGTTAACTTTTCTTTTCGCTTCTCCCTCTTATCCTGCCTCTGTATGTCTCTCAGCTTGCTCTGTTCCAACCATTTTTCTGACAGTTTATATTCAACCTTCAATTGTCCTGTCTTTTGTCTCTTTTTAGTTTTCATTATTTCAAATTTTAGATCCCCTTGTAATTTTAAGACAGCCTTTGTTTCTAATTTGCCCAAAAACCCATGTTTTTTATTCCACCTAGGGCAGATCATGCCTGCTCCTTCCACATAATTCTCCATAAATTTTACATCTCCCTCCAAAGTATTTTTCTGTTTACTTTGTTTTTTCCCCATTATGTTTTATGTTAGTTTAATTGTAGTATGAATGTCCCAGATAAAAGGTCACTGGCATGAGACTTTAAGGAGAGGACATTAACACGGCCTTCTACTGCGACTAATTCGCAGCAGTGTTAATTTTCTGGAATGAAATCCGACCTTAATCTCCAAAGTCACCAGTACGTAGTTTTAATCTGGGCAAAAGAAAACACAGGACTAGCAGAATCCTGCTATGATTCTAATAAAATGCTTAGTCCTCCATACACATACAACACAGTCACACAGTTAGTTTCAGGTACCTTGTAATTTTTTCTAAGTTAACTTGGTGTTATTTTATGAGCTCAATTTACTCCGTTCTTTTTACTTTTATAGCGCTTATTCTATTCCCTCGCAGAGGAATAACCCTTAGTCGTTTTATTTGGCCCCCTTCTTGGCGGGGCCCTACCTTAATTTGTCACTATTCCTTTCACGGTGGAATAAAACCATCCCAATGCAGCGTCCTTACCGGCGACGCACTACCAACAACCTTTAAGTACTTTTCTTCTTTTATTTATATAGCGCTTACTCTATTCCCTCACAGGGGAATAATCCTCAGTCATTTTCTTTAATCCCCTTCACGGCGGAATTGTACCAAATTTGTCACTATTCCTTTCACGGTGGAATAAAACCATCCGAATGCAGCGTCCTTACCGGCGACGCACTACCAACGACTGTTAAGTACTTTTCCTATGAACTGTATTTTAAAACTGTCTCACCTCGGAGTTGACTTCTTGGTGACTCTCTGGACCCTGTGAGAGTCACCCCGCGCCGAGGAAGGCGATAACCCACTGGCCAGGTGTGAATTCACACACACCGGGACTTTCAGCCACTCCGGCTAATGGAGGCTGTGCAGCGGTGCTTCGCTCGACGTCAGGATTCCCCCACGGATCCCAGAGTCACTGTTAAAGCAAAGAGAAATAAGGTTATTGAATTAATCCGGCTACGAAGGACCAATAAATGTTAGGTATTATTTAGTCAACTCAGAGGTAAGAACGATACAGTCATAGTTACTTGTGACAAGGGTAGCCCACTTTGCAGTGCAACTACAAAGTTTTGACACCCTATCTCTTTATTTATATACACAATTCAACAGACAGTTCAGACAGGGTGTATGTGTGTGAGACGGAAAGGAGGCTGGTTCTCACGAAGATAACAATGATCTCACACACACAGGGAGGAAGGCATAGTGCAGGTGCCTTGCAACACAAAGTTTTTACATGAGGGATAACAAGTTTTTGCACCCATCCAACAGCTACACTTCCAACGTTTCAACAATTTGTCAGCTGCTCTACCAGAGAAAACAAAACATTGGATCTGTTTTATGCAAATGTCAAGGACTCATACATCTCTACAGCAAGACCTCCACTAGGCAAATCAGATCACAATCTTGTTATTCTCTGCTCGAAATATAAGTCCCTTGTTCAGAGGTAACCTGTAAAGATGTGAAGATGTAAAGATGTGAAGATCACAGGCTTCAAGCAGAAGGATGATCAGACCGATGGAGGTCTGGACAGAGCCAATGAATTGAACACATTCTTCAATAGGTTCAGTTCAGAAACAAGCTTCGCATCCTCCTCTCCTGCTCACAGCCAAACAGACATTCCATCTTCCTTTGACCCACAGGACCCACAGCTGTCCAGTAACACCTCACATTTTTTATCTTCCACTTCAGCCCTAGACCCTTCTACTTCTACATGTTTGCCTTCAACCATATCAGAAGACGCTGATGCTTCCTTTGCTTCCCCCTTCCACCTGTGTGTCTCAAGAAGTCAGGTGAATAGACAACTGGAGAGACTGAATAGGAATAAGGCTGCAGGTCCAGATCATGTCAGCCCTAGAGTCCTGAAGGCCTGTGCAGAGCAGCTCTGTGGGATTCTGCAGCACCTCTTCAACCTTAGCCTGGCCCAGAAGAAGATTCCGGTGTTGTGGAAGACCTCCTGTCTTGTTCCGGTACCAAAGAAAACTCACCCATCAGTCCTCAATGACTATAGACCTGTTGCCCTGACATCTCACATCATGAAGGTCCTAGAGAGACTCCTGTTGGCCCACCTGAGTAAGTAAACAGTAAACCATCAGGACCCCCTTCAGTTTGCTTATCGCTGTGGAGTTGGAGTTGAAGATGCCATCATACACCTGCTTCGACAAACCCACTGTCATCTGGACAAAGCCAGTAGCACTGTGAGGATCATGTTCTTTGATTTCTCCAGTGCATTTAATACAATCCAACCTGATTTGCTTCGTCAGAAACTCCAGAAGACTCAGGTGGAGGCCTCAACAATCTCCTGGATCAAAGACTACCTGAAAAACAGACCACAGTTTGTGAGACTGAAGGGTTGTGATTTTAACCAGGTAGTCAGCAACACAGGAGCACCACAGGGGACTGTACTCTCACCATTCCTTTTCACTCTGTACACCTCAGACTTACAGTACACGACAGACTCCTGTCATCTGCAGAAATACTCGGATGATTCTGCATTCGTGGGGTGGATCAGAGATAGACAAGAAGCTGAGTACAGGAAGGTGGTGGACCACTTTGTGGCATGGTGTGGAAACAATCATCTCCTTTTGAACGTGACTAAAACAAAGGAGATGATTGTAGATTTTAAGAGAAACAGGAATAAGTCAAAAACTATTTCTATCATGGGAGAAGAAGTGGAGGTGGTGCAGGAGTATAAATACCTCGGTGTTCACCTGGACAACAGACTAGAGTGGAGATGCAACTGTGAAGCCATCTACAAGAAGGGACAGAGCAGACTGTACTTCTTGAGGAAGCTTAGGTCCTTTGGTGTTTGCAGATCTTCTGTAAGTCTGTTGTGGAAAGTGTGATCTCTTCTACCTTCATCTGCTGGGGAAGCAGCATCAGAGCCAGGGACTTAAAAAATCTCAACAAGCTGATAAAAAAGGCTGGCTCTGTTCTGGGGACTCCTCTGGAACCTCTGGAGATCATGGTGGAAAGACGGATTCTTCATAAAATGAAGAACATTATGGAGAACCCTGAGCATCCTCTTCATGAGACTGTCCTACAACAACAGAATGTCTTCAGTCAGAGGCTTCTTCAGATCTGCTGTAAGACGGAGCGCTACAAGAGATCCTTCCTGCCCACAGCCATCAGCATCTACAATGGCTCTTTGAGGAAACCTTCATAATATGAGCTATAACAACATTTAATTTCCCTTTGGGATTAATAAAGTATTTTTGAATTTAATTTGAATTTAATTGAATTGAATCTACACAGATTCCGCATACGCTACAGGAGCAGTACATGTAGAACTCAAACAGTGGCTGAGGACAGGATTCAGAACTGCAGGACAGAAACCCATTAAACATGAACAGAAAATGAGAAAGTTGGCTGAAGCTTTGTTGCTCCCTCAAAAAGTAGCCGTCATTAAATGCAAAGGACATGACAGCAGTAACACCAGAGTAGCACAAGGGAACCAGGCAGCTGACCAGGCAGCTAAACAGTGTGCAGGATATCAGCCCAGGCACATAATGCTGTGTTCAGAAGCAGGGTGGACACCAGAACCCACCCTGGAAGAAGTAATGAAATTACCAAAGGGGGTCTCTCCCGAGGAAAAATCAGTTTGGAAGGCCCGAGGGGGCTCAGAGGATGAGAGTGGTCTCTGGAGAAGCCCAGACGTCCCATCTTGCCACCAGGTCTTACCAAAGTAGCCCTAGAAGAAGCACACGGAGTAGGACATGTGGGAACAACGCAAATGTTAAAAAATCTCGAACACTGGTGGCACCCTTTTTTGAAACCAATGGCAGTGCATTGGATTAATTCATGTGAGATGTGCAGGCAGTTTGATGTTAGACCAACCTTGAAGCCAGCACCTGGAAAGTTCCCAGTAGACCCAATAGCAGGAAAATAGGTTATCATTGATTATACAGACATGATTGAGAGAGTAAATGGGTTCAGATATCTGTTGGTGTGTGTGGATGCATTTACTGGATTGCTGGAGGCATGGCCTACAAAAAAGGAAGACAGCAAATCTGTGGTGAAGTGTTTGATAAATCATTATATCCCTAGACATGTTTTTCCAGATAAAATAAGGTCTGACAACGGAACACATTTCAAAAATGAGGAACTCAAGGAAGTGGAAAAATTCCTGGGACTGAAACACTCATTTGGTACCGTGTACCATCCACAGTCACAGCGGAAGGTTGAAAGAATGAATCAAACCCTTAAAACCAAATTGGCTAAAATCTGTGCACAGACCAAAATGAATTGGGTTACTGCCTTACCATTAGCTCTGATGTCTGTACGGAGTTCTATAAATCAGAAACATGGTTTGACCCCACATGAGCTGCAAACAGGGAGGCCATTTCCAGGCCCCCAAAAAAGGTTACCGTTTCTCACTGAGTGTGAACAATCTATGTCTCATCGTGATTATTACAGATCTCTCCACAGTCTTGTTACAGCTTTCTCCAAACAGATCCCAGCAGAACCAGAGACCAGGGTCGGAACCACCACCTCGGAAGTCGAGTGGGTCCTCCTGCAAGTTATCAAAAGAAACTGGTCAGAGCCAAGGTGGACCGGTCCATTTCAGGTCACAGAGAGGACAAGCCATGCAGTCAGGCTGAAGGGCAAAGGTGACACTTGGTATCACTGGAGCCATTGTGCAGGAGCAGAACCACCTCAACAATCCCTTTTCAGGTCCAGGAAGATCTGAGCGAAAACACAGGAAAAGACAATCTCACTTCTCCCACCCAAGAAGGGGCAGAATAATCCCCGGGTGAGAGAAATTAGCCCAGGGTCAGTCTGCCCTGAGAGCTGAAGACAGAAGAAGAACAGCAGAAGAAGAGGCGGAAGTGATTGAGTTTCCCTCTCACTAGGAGTGGTAGAGCTTCCCTCCCACCCCAGAAGACACTGTTCGGCGAACATTTTATATTTTATACTACATTTTGATTTTTCTGTATCTTTTTCAGGTTATGATTTAACTTTATATGTTTATGTTTTAAATTTCATAAGTTTTAAAAAAAAGTACCGAGTACCCAAAGCAAGGGAACTAGACTGTCTAGGAGTTTCATCATAGGTGGAGTGTTTCTTTCAGTATTCATTGTTACGTTTATCTTATTGTATTTTTGTGAACTTCCATTCCAGACATGTTCTGAAAACCACTCCGGGAAGGTGTCCAAAAGGTCTAGGGTAACTCCATCCAAGGACGTATGCGTTAAATATTATGGGGGATTAGAACTAAATTACATGTTAGGGGCAACTACCACTTTTCAGTTTGACCTGTGTAAAGTCATAGATTGCGGTAAAAATCCAACAGCATGGAGAGGATATGACGTATATCTCTGTGCTGATCCTTCCCTACACATTGACTGTTACGAAGGCAGGGCAT
The DNA here is from genome assembly GCF_021462225.1 of Girardinichthys multiradiatus. Lineage (NCBI taxonomy): Eukaryota > Metazoa > Chordata > Actinopteri > Cyprinodontiformes > Goodeidae > Girardinichthys > Girardinichthys multiradiatus. The sequence goes on from NC_061800.1 coordinate 2,315,916, forward strand.
GCGATTTTATGATGTGCCCTAACATATGTCAGCATTGGGGTTTGGCTGTAGCGTACACAGGAAGGTGGTACCCGCAGTTCGAACATGGATATGGTTTGGTAGAACGAGGAAAACAAGTTAGTTTGGTAAGACAGGCATTAACCCATGACACAGAGGGGGGAGTAAATCCTCTCCTGCTATCTCTAAAAGCTTTACAGGGCGGGCTGCAGCCACACTCACATTATGGAAATAAAGTAATCTACTTTGCCATACGTGTAGAGGTATCAGGAACAGACCCTAAGGCAATAATAAAAGTTAATTTGAATAAAGAAACTTCTCAAGTGCAGGCCACCAGGGCTCCTGCTGTCCCAGAACCACCGATCCCACAAGGAAGGGTAGTAAAAGTAGACTACTCCACCTTGCAACCTTTAGAAATAATACAGATGGCCACAGGTTATGCAGAGGATAATCTTTGGTTGCAGTGGATGGCCCAAACTGCGAAGAAACAAAATAGGTCTGACTGCATTGCATGTGCATCTGCAAGACCACACTTAACCACTGACCCAGCCCCTTTGTATCCGGAAGATGCTTGGGGGTACAGTTGCATGTTACAACTGACTAAAGAAGCCACCACAGCCTACCACGCTAGCTAGCATCTTTCCACCCATCCCAAACAATACAAAGACAGGACCATTCACTCCCCAGAGACTGAATGGGACATATTCTTGTTTCAATTTCACCTCAAACACCCCAAAGGTGAATGTAGGACAAATTCCCTCGGACTGGTGTAATACCACCACGTCTGGAAAAGTGATAGGACTTTGGGCACTGTTAGGTATTATTTAGTCAACTCAGAGGTAAGAACGATACAGTCAGAGTTACTTGTGACAAGGGTAGCCCACTTTGCAGTGAAACTACAAAGTTTTTGACACCCTATCTCTTTATTTATATGTACAGTTCAACAGACAGTTCAGTGTGTGTGTGTGTGAGACGGAAAGGAGGCTGGTTCACACAGAGATAACAATGATCTCACACACACAGGGAGGAAGGCATAGTGCAGGTGCCTTGCAACACAAGGTTTTTACATGAGTGATAACAAGTTTTTGCACCCATCCAACAGTCCCTCCTTTTATCACAAGTAAAAACATTTAATATAAAAACGAGTAAGAAAAATACTTTGTATGAGCGAAAACCCACGGACGGTAAACAGATTATATTTTGTGGGAAATACTCATACGGCCCCGCCGCCCTCGGCAACCATTTAAAGTTAAATGTTGATTAATACTTGAAATCATAAAAATAAAAGAATGATACTTGAAATCATAAAAATAAAAGAATAATACTTGAAATCATAAAAATAAAAGAATAATACTTGAAATCATAAAAATAAAAGAATAATACTTGAAATCATAAAAATAAAAGAATAATACTTGAAATCATAAAAATAAAAGAATAATACTTGAAATCATAAAAATAAAAGAATAATACTTAATGAAAACAGTGAAACATAATAAAGGAATTTAAAAATCTGCCCTGTTTATGTCATCATTGTACTTTTTCTCATTTCACTTAAGCAACAACTTCTTTCGATTTTCTGCTGTAAGGTCATTTTATGAAATACAATGTATGAGTACATTCAGGCTTTTGATGTGATTTATTTACAACATGTCATCATAATCGGCCCCTTCATTTTTGTGCATTTCTACCTGGTTCAGTGTTGCATATGCCACCATGAACAATACCAGAAATTCTGTAGGAATGGATGTGCGTCATGTTCTTCCGTCAGTGTTCTGAGATGGGTCCCGTCTGATGTCCATCTCTTCTGGTTCGGTATCACCTCCTGTGGATCCTGCTTTAGATAGAGAAAGAGTCCTGCTACCAGAATTAAGCTCAGGCTTATCAGTCCTGTCCACATGTTACAGAGAGCCATTTTATAATTGGGCGCAGATCAGCTGTTTTCTTCACCGGTTTGAGACGCTGGGCCATCTTTGAACCCGGACTTCCTCTGCTACCCCGTCGGTTGATCTGGCTCCTGTAACGGCAAAACTGGCTTACAGTGGCTTTTATGGATCCAGGAAGGCCTCTCTGCTATTTTCAGAGCTGTGGGCGTTGTCAGGAGTACTTGAAACGGCCCTTTCCACCGAGGAGTGCTCCAATCCTTCCAGTGGAGTGTCTTAATCAGGACCAGGTCTCCAGGCCTCATTCTGTGGGATAGGAGCAGAGATTATCGGCAGACCACTGGACATTTGTTCTTCTTTTGTCTGCAACATTTTATTCATCCACTCAGCTAATGAAGGTTCCTGTTGTGCTTTCTCTATTTCATTCATGTCAGAGGGCAGAGAAAACGGTCTGCCATGTACTATTTCTTTGAGAATACAAATTCACATCAGCAACTTGGTGTCACGTGATCTCAGACTCAGAACACAGTGGGTGGAGTTATACAATGATGTACAGTAGGTGGCAAATGGAGTAAGACCAGTTTGATTTGGAGTTATTCTCATCCATAATTTAACCAGGGATAGGCCTCCGGGCCATGGCCTCCCTGTTTCTTCCATTGTTTTCCTTAATCTTTAACTGAAACCCTAATGCATTAGAACTTAGTTCTATTAATTTATTTACAAAATGAGTTCCATTATCTGACCTTATAATCTGTGGGATACCATATGTGGGGAAGAAATGTGTCACTAGGTTCATCTATTACAACTAGGCAATATTTCTTCCCCCGTGTTTGCAACAAATTATGCATGATCTGCAAAAATGATTTGCATAGTCAGAAATATTTATAGAGTAGCATTAATGCTTTACCAGATGTGACAAATTCCCCCCTTGACACGTGGGTCTTCCCAATGTGTCACTGTAGCCGCTGTGTTGTATAACTTTTTTGGGAGGATTGGTTTATCTTCTATCTGATAGATGTCATCTTTTTTCTGTGCTCCTCTCTTTAGCCAGGCCTTTATTTCTGTCTTGGGTGCTGTCTGTTGGGTGTCTTTCAGCACGTCCGTGTCTATAAATAGCAGATCTGACATTTTCTCTTTAATAGGTTGAAATGAGTTAGTTCTGTCCCTGATGATGTTTTAAAACCTCTATTTTGCCAAATCTTAGCATGGTGATGTACTGATCCGAAAACGTATTGGCTGTCTGTGTATATAGTAAGTATTTGTCCCTCATGTAATTCACATGCTCTTACTACAGCATATAATTCTGCTGTTTGGGCTGAGCATGTATTGGGTAGAGATTTAGCTTCTATTATCCTATCGATGGTTGTTACTGCATAACCAACTCTATTCTTTCCATATTCATCTTTAGATGATGAGCCATCTACAAACACAACACATGAATCTGGTATAAGAGTTTGAGAAATGTCTTGTCTGGGTTTGGTGTCTTCTTCAACTTTTGCTTTATAAGAATGTGGTTTTCCATCTTCTGCAGTAGGTATTAGAGTACTTGGATTTAAAGGGCACATCTTTTTAGAGTTATGTTTGGCTGTGATAATAATAGCGATGTCAGTGTGATATGCCTTGCATGTAGCGTCAGGTGCTTCTCTTAATATTCCTGACTTCAACATATCTTGTATTACTGGCTTAGTACCTTCTTCAGCTTCTGGCTTTAAGGGGTATTGGCGGACTGATGGCCTTTTTTCAGATATTAGTTTAACTTTGTATGGTGGGAACCCCTTTATAAGCCCTACATCAGTTGATGATTGGGACCACAGTTCAGGTGGGACAGCAGATAGGGCAGGATGCATGTTGCTCTCAGCTAAGCCCTGTATTTGTCCCTCTGCCTCATCTAAATGTATCCTTGGATGGACTTTGACTGTCCACGCCAGAATGAGCTTCCAGATTCCTGTATTAGGATCTACTTTCGACAGTGTCAGTGCTGTTCCTGCAGAGGTTTAAAGCCTCTGTTTTTCCAAATTCTTATTATTCTTTTTTATCATATTTTATAAAGTAAGTCCTTATTACATTTAAAAATGAGATCACTATTTTTGGTAGTTGCTATTATTATAAATAATGCTTGGTTTAGTTCTTATTAAAAATAAAAAATAAAAACTCACTCACTGATGAACACAAAAAATGAAGGGCATATTATATCTTATAATCTTAGTTTATCTTACCCAGTTTTATAGGTACAACATACAGTTTCAGTCAGCTTTGTATTTAGTTCAAGTAACTAAAGTTTGTTTCAATTAACTAAAGTTTTATCTATTTCAGTCCAGTCCAGTAATTCTGTTAAGGTTCATTTCATCTTATGTTAAGTTTGAGTCTAATTCAATCATTTTGAACCTGACTGGAAAAAGTCTAAACATCTGTTAAAATCTTTTTGTTTTACCATAGAGAACTGACCTAATATTATTATGGTAATGTTGAGGACTCTAATTTTTACATAACATGAAACAGACATTTATTTCACAAAAACAGAAAGTCAAATACAGACATTTGGCCACATGAAAGTTTAAATCACCTGTTTGTAAAAGAATTGTGAAAAATTGAAGACGGGTCTATGAACTTTCTTATGGTTATCAGTATTTTCAATACAGGTAGAACCTTTGCCATCTTTAAATGATTTTTCGAAAAAGATTCTGGAAACCATATTAAGATATAAATTTGGCAAAGATCATCAGAACATCAGACCTTTATTAGCGCTTTTAAGGTCCCTCAAAGATGCATTACAATGAAATCAGTCATTCCCATTCACACACATTCACACACTACTTACTTATTTCTCTGTCAGAGTAATTTTATTTGCAAAAATGTTAACATAATTTGACTTCTATTGTTCTTAAAATGCACATTGTTTCCTCATAACCCCTTTTGTTTCCACTAGGTCTGTTTTGAACGCTTCAATTCTTTTTTTTTATTCACCAAGAATCAATAAGGTGGTCTTAGTGGGTCCACCTTAAAGGTGTTATCTGTTGGGTGTCATGTTATCATTGTCAGGTCAGTGAGGTTCATAAGTCAGTCAGAACCTTGGTCATTTGTTCTGTGCACATAATGTTTCATAGATCCAGCCTATGATTAGTCAGCAAAACTTCCACCTATAAGAGAAAAATTGATTGTTAATGAATGAGCTGCATTTCCTAGGAACACTGTCTTCCTCCTGGATGAGCATGACCTGTTGAAAAACTTTCATCATTGTTTGTTTCACATATTCAATCAGATCTTTATATTATACCAGTAGGTGAAGTTGTTAGTATCTCATCTAGACTGACATATACTGTTGCATTTGGAGAGGATCTCAGATTAAATAAACATAGTTAGAGCTTCAATCCAGGTTCATTTTGTGTCTGCAGACTTTAGCCAATTTTTCTTTTCTTTCTTTTTTTTTTTATACATAAAGAGCAAGATTCAAAACATGTTCAAAAGGCAGATTGTGGCAGAATGTAGACAAAACTGCTTATTGATTGACAAAATAACATTCAAGCACACAACCACCATATTAAAAGGCTCTACTTCTAGAGAATCACTAAACTTCTGGGGTCCGGTTTTGGCCCGCGGACCTTGAGTTTGACACATGCAGGGTAGAGTTACAATTTTTTTTTTTTTTTTTTTTTTTCAGACCTTTCAGCAGAGACAGGCTTCTGCTGTTTGCAGAAGTTTTATCTTTGTTTTCAGGCAGCTGCATCTCTTTGTCAAGGTCGTTTCACAGAGCTGAAATTTAACTTCTCTCAAAGAGGAAAAATCAAGAATGCAAACAATCTGAGCCAAATATGGAATTATTTCCCTGTAAAATGAATCTTTTGCATTTTATCATGATATTGTTGGTAGTATAACACCATAGAATGATTTTTAAAGCACCTGTTTCTCACTAATGCTTGCCTACAAAATCTTTTACTCTCAGATTACTTCTTTAACAACTCTAGTCATTGTTCACTGGGTTGTCCAGTTGGACAGTTTCCATGTTGTCCACATTGTCACCTCCTCTTTTAACTTCTTTTACCACGTCCTCTAAAACCACCTCTTAGTCTTTATAATTTGGGGCTACCTTGGTAGTCTAAACTGGGATGGGTGGCAGTCCGCCCCCCTTTATTTGTTTTCAGTTAAGCTGAAAGTTTTTTCCTGTGCTTTTCTTAAGGCCTCAGTATTATGGCTATGTCAGTTAAAAGCTGCTCTTATTGTTGTTTTTTTAATTCATCTTTTTGTTTTAATCTGTTTATCAACTGTGAGCACTCAGGGACTGAAAAGTCCCCTTTGAAATTATAACCTGGCAAGGTTTTTTATTGTCTCTTGAATCTTTTGAATGCATAATCTCCAGTTTAAGATCCCCGTGTAGTTTTAGGATTTCAGTGATAATTAAGTTACCTGAAAATCCGTATTTTTATGCCATCGTGTACATATTTCTGTTAAATCAGAGATTTTTCTCTGTTCTTTCCCCATTGTTCTTTGTTATTTTTCTCTTTTTAGTTTTCATTATTTCTAATTTTAGATCCCCTTGTAATTTTAAGACATCCTTTGTATCTAATTTGCCCAAAAACCCATGTTTTTTATTTTTTATTCCATCTATGACAGATCATACCTGCTCCTTTTACATAGTTCTCCATAAACTTTACCTCCCCTTCTAAGTCAATTAGTTTACTTTGTTTCTTCCCCATTATGTTTTATGTTAGTTTAATTATAGTATAAATGTCCCAGATAAAAGGTCACTGGCATGAGACTTATGGAGAGGACATTAACACGCCCTTCTACTGCGACTAATTCGCAGCGGTGTTAATTTTCTGGAATGAAATCCGACCTGAATCTCCAAAGTCACCAGTACGTAGTTTTAATCTGGGCAAAAGAAAACACAGGACTAGCAGAATCCTGCTGATTCTATTAAAATGCTTAGTCCTCCATACACATACAACACAGTCACACAGTTAGTTTCAGGTACCTTGTAATTTTTCTAAGTTAACTTGGTGTTATTTTATGAGCTCAGTTTACTCCGTTCTTTTTACTTTTATAGCGCTTATGCTATTCCCTCACAGGGGAATAACCCTTAGTCGTTTTATTTGGCCCCTTTCTTGGCGGGGCCCTACCTTAATTTGTCACTATTCCTTTCACGGTGGAATAAAACCATCCCAATGCAGCGTCCTTACCGGCGACGCACTACCAACGACTTTTAAGTACTTTTCTTCTTTTATTTATATAGCGCTTACTCTATTCCCTCGCAGGGGAATAATCCTCAGTCGTTTTCTTTAATCCCCTTCACGGCGGGATTGTACCAAATTTGTCACTATTCCTTTTACGGTGGAATAAAACCATCCTAATGCAGCGTCCTTACCGGCGACGCACTACCAACGACTGTTAAGTACTTTTCCTATGAACTGTATTTTAAAACTGTCTCACCTCGGAGTTGACTTCTTGGTGACTCTCTGGACCCTGTGAGAGTCACCCGTGCCGAGGAAGGCAATAACCCACTGGCCAGGTGTGAATTCACACACACCGGGACTTTCCGCCACTCCGGCTAATGGAGGCTGTGCAGCGGTGCTTTGCTCGACGTCAGGCTTCCCCCACGGATCCCAGAGTCACTGTTAAAGCAAAGAGAAATAAGGTTATTGAATTAATCCGGCTTCGAAGGACCAATAAATGTTAGGTATTATTTAGTCAACTCAGAGGTAAGAACGATACAGTCAGAGTTACTTGTGACAAGGGTAGCCCACTTTGCAGTGAAACTACAAAGTTTTTGACACCCTATCTCTTTATTTATATGTACAGTTCAACAGACAGTTCAGACAGGGTGTGTGTGTGTGTGTGTGAGACGGAAAGGAGGCTGGTTCACACAGAGATAACAATGATCTCACACACACAGGGAGGAAGGCATAGTGCAGGTGCCTTGCAACACAAGGTTTTTACATGAGTGATAACAAGTTTTTGCACCCATCCAACAGGCACAATCAGGATTATATTACTACTGCGGAGGACATCGACTTCTCACTAATATATCAAATAACACCATAGGAGTATGTGCAGTGGTCAGATTGCAGGCCCCGTTGATTTTAATCGGCCCTAATATTACCTCTGTGACATATCAACAAAATAAGGCACTGGCACTCACTCGTAGGAGGAGAAGACATATTATGAAAAGAAGCGCTCCAACCACTTTTGACTTGAGTCATGGTTCCCCCCACCTATATAGATGCAATTGGAGTTCCGCGAGGAGTCCCGAATGAGTATAAACTTGCGGACCAAATATCAGCTGGATTTGAAAACATCCCTATTATAGCTGCCTTGTTCCCAGTAACGCCCAACAAAAACGTAGACCGCATTAATTATATTCATTATAATGTTTTGCATCTGGCCAATCTAACTCGAGACGCTGTAGAAGGTTTATCTGAACAATTGGCCCCAACTTTCCTCATGGCAGTACAAAATAGGATGGCATTGGATATGTTGTTAGCTGAAAAAGGGGGCCTGTGTGCCATGTTTGGAGATATGTGTTGTACCTTTATTCCCAATAACACTGCACCGGATGGTTCAGTGTCAAAGGCTTTAGAGGGACTTAAGACCCTCTCTGCCACCATGCATGAACATTCTGGAATTGATAATCCCATGGAGAAGTGGATGACAGGTATGTTTGGACACTGGAAGGGTTTGATAATGTCTTTGATGATTTCTATTGCAGTATTTGTAGCGATAATGGTGACCTGTGGATGTTGTTGTGTACCATGCATTCGTTCTCTGATGGTGCGCCTCATCACCTCCACAATTGAGGGGAGGGATCCAAAGACAACGATGCCACTGTTGCAAATTGACCATAACCAGGATGAGTGTGAATTCATGGACGCATAATAAGATGGATGCAAGTTTTCTTAATGATTTTCTCGTTTTACAGGTGGTACAGTAATATTTTTACTTATTTCTACTTATTCTTAGAAGTACTTGGTTGAAGGACATTTTAGAGTGTGAACTCTTATGAGTGTTCAAAAGGGGGGGGTTGTAGAATATAAACTATCTATGTGTGTAACTGGAATGTGCTGATAGAGGTCATAAATTGGTGAAGAACAGGGGAGCAGCGGATAGGGAGTGAAGGAAACAGGATCAGAGGAGCCTGCTGGAAGTAATAACTGGAAGCACCCCTTATTTGGACATAAGGAACTGTTATGCAGTACGACTAAGTGATATGATATATGTAAAAAAGGAAATATTGTACACACCCTGGAGACCTAATAAAATGAGCTGGAAGCGGAGAGAGAGCAGAGTTGTTGCTCGCAGGTGTTGGCTGGGGGATCTCTCTCCCTCAGCGCAGAGGCGAACTTAAGCTGATTGCACTTTGTGTTTATTTCACTCTTTTGAAACCTGTGCCCACAGTAACGGACCTCGGGAAGCAGAGACGGCTTCGACAGGTTTGAAAACTTTTGTATTGTTTATCACTCATGCCTGCTCTAAGTGCTTTTCCCTCCTAAATGCCACAGAAACGGATATGGGGGAGACGAGTGAGTTATGCTTTTATCAGCAACATCTAGGGGCTGCTTGTACTAGTCCCCACTCTCTCTCTCTCTGTTTAAAATCAAGACACATGAACCCTAACCTTTCTGACCCCACACACACACACACACACACACACACACACACACACACACCCTGAATGTTTGTTGAACTGTGTGTGAACCAGCATGTATAAATAAAGAGAGAGGGGTGCCAACACTTTGTAGTCTGCACTGCAAAGTGAGCTACCCTTGCTGCAAGTAAAACTGACTCTGTATGTTCTTGCCTTTGAGTTGACTAATTAATACCTAACATAAACTTGGTCCTTCGAGCGGAGAGATTTCAATAACCTTATTTTCTTTGCTTAAACAGTGACTCTCAGAGGATCCAGAGAGTCATCAAGAAGTCAACTCAGAGGTGAGACAGTTTTAAAATAGAATAAGTGCTAAGATAAGAAAAAGTCGTTGGTAGTGCCTCGGAGGAGACAGCAATTGGATAGGTATTATTTCGCCGAAAGGAAATAGCGATAAATTAGGTAGGATCTCGCCGCAAGGAGATCAGAAACGACTAGGTAGTTCCGCCGTAAGGGAACTGGATAATTTGGTTGGTAACATTTCGCTGGAAGAAAATGAAATTAAATGTTGAATAATTAGAGAGCTCATACACTAAGCTAGGTCGACCATACATATTGCTGAAGGGACATACATATGTCAAAATACTAACTGTGTGAGTGCTGTTGTGTGTGTTTGGAGGACTAAGCATTTTTGGAAGAATCATAGCAAGATTCTGCTGGTCCTGTGTTTTCTTTTGCCCAGATTAAAACTACATACTGGTGACTTTGGGGATTCAGGTCGGATTTCATTCCAGAAAATTAATACCGCTGCGAACTAGTCGCAGTAGAAGGGCGTGTGAATGTCCTCCCCATAAGTCTCATGCCAGTGACCTTTTATCTGGGACATTCATACTATAATTGATCTAACGTGCCAGAGGAAACCCCAGGAGAGGACACGGACGCCTGGCCAGCCTGGAGACGTTGTCCTCAGTCCACCTCCATTTTACGGAGGGAAGTCCTAGTGCCAGCCTGCGGCTTCTGGCCGATTGGATCCGAACTATTTGTCTGCAAATATATTTGGGTGAGAAGTTGCTCTGTATGATATAATGTATATTATTTTTTATTACACATTAACCATAATCTCCTAAAAAATGAAAGGAAAAGGTGGAGATGATTGTGTTAAATGTGTTTTAATTTGGGAAGATAAGTTTGGTTTTTCACACAGTGGAAGTTTAAGTCTAAATAAGTTAAATAGTTTAAATAGTTTCAAGTAAAACAGTTGATAGATGGAGATGAGAAAAATAAAAAACATAAGAAAAAGATTAAAAAGCACAGAGTGCATCAATTAAGGTGTTAAAGAGTTAAAACTTTCCTGCAGGAAGTTTCGTTTGTCTTAAATATTGCAATCAGTCGGAAAAGAAAGGAGCATAGTGCATGTTATGAAAGGAAGTGACAGGCAGGTGGACAACTGACTGACTGACTGATAATATTTCTGTGTAAAAAATCTGAACCTATACTAAACTTTTTCCTCTGCTTCTCTCTCACACACACACACACACACACACACGCAAATATGGGATTTGAGTGCAACATCTGCGTTTTTGAGTCTGGACTTTAGAAACCTGCCCTTCCCATGGCTACTCCACCAGAGACGCTTCTTCAGCATGGCCTGAAAGAGAGGGAGCCTGCTTGCCTGCTCGCTGCAAATCACAGTGTGAGTTTCCACCAGAACGAAACTCAGAAGAAGTCTGGCCCAAACCCACTGAGATGGACAACGATCCATGCTGCTGCAGAGCCAGAAGAGCAATACACTGGATTTATATTGAAAGCACATCTTATGCGGGCAGAAGAGAAACAGACCGGAGCAAAGTTCTTTCTCCCTCCTGGAGAAGTTAAAGTGGACAAAGAAGGATTGAATGTCTCACCAACAGACCTGAAGGGCCTGGGTTGTTTTTTGGACTGATAGAGGACTCTGTGCCATGACAGTCTGACTCTGGAGCGATTAAAAAACTGATGGAGGTAACGTACAAACACACACACATTTGCATAAATCTTTTCCTATTTTCTGCAACGAAGAACGCTTATTAACCGCTGCTCATGTGACACGCTTGCTTGACGTTGACAGATATAGCGGGTTAAAATATTATTTTAGGGTTAGAAAAGTAGCTGCTGTTTTTCACAGCAGCTGCTGGGAAGAGGTTACATTAGGTTTTTTTTCTTCCCTCTTCTGATTCATGCAGCGTGTTGATTTACACTGTACCTTATATCAGGTTCTGACATAAACTATGAAAGGTTTGGTTCTGCAGGTCCTTTTTTTCCCTTTGGGGAAGGAAAGTGTCGAGGTAGGAAAACTTTACTGGCCGTCAGTTAACTCTTACATTACTCCTCACCTCTCATCGACTCTTTTTATTTGGCACCCCAAAGGACAATCCTCAGTCAGAGATCAGTTGTACGGTTCCACAAATTTATTAAAACCAATCTGAATTCAGAGAGGAGACACCACACTTACACGGGTACCTGGAAACGTCTATGTGTTGTCTCCTTTGGAGGTGCGCCACAATACCTTTATATACCCCTCGCTGCTATGCAGTACACATACACAATCATTCTGTCTGTGGGTGTCTCCCAGCAACAATATAACCGTTCCTTAGGTCCAAATAAGGAGTGCTTCTGGTTATTTCCTTCTGGCAAACTCATCCTCTTTCTGCTTCACCCCCATCCTCCATCTATTTACGACCTTGCCCTCTCTCTGCCCTTTCTCCCTTGTCATTCACCAATTTATGACCTCCATCTTCTTTCACTCCCTCCGGTAATCCCCTGTCGTTCACCAATTTATGACCTTGGATTTTCTATGCTTCACTCCCTAAGCTTGACTCCCCTATATCTGCACATAGGTTACACATATAGATAGTTTATATTCTACAATCCCCACTTTGAACTCTCATAAAAGTGTTCACAATCTAAAATGTCCTTCTAAGAATAAGTAGAAATAAATAAAAATATTACTGTACCACCTGTAAAACAAGAAAATCAGTAAGAAAACATGCATCCATCTTATCATGCGTCTATGAATTCACACTCTGAGTCCTCATCCTGGTTAAGGCCAATTTGCAACAGTGGCATCGTTATCTTTGGATCATTCTGCAGAGGTGATGAGGTACACCATCAGAGAACGAATGCATAGTACACAACAACATCCACAGGTCACCATTATCGCTACAAATACTGCAACAGAAATCATCAAAGACATTATCAAACCCTTCCAGTGTCCAAACATGCCTATCATCCACACAACGTTAAATCATAACCTGAAAAATATACAGAAACATCAAAATGTAATATAAAATATAAAATGTTCGCCAAACGGTGTCTTCTGGGGTGAGAGGGAAGCTCCACCACTCCCAGTGAGAGAGAAACTCAATCACTTCCGCCTCTTCTTCTGCTGTTCTGTCTTCAGCTCTCAGGGAAGACTAACCCTGGGCTAATTTCTCTCACCCGGGGATTATTCTGCCCCTTCTTGGGTGAGAGAAGTGAGATTATCTTTTCCTGTGTTTTCGCTCAGATCTTCCTGGATCTGAGAGAGGGATTGTTGAGGTGGTTCTGCTCCTGCACACTGGCTCCAATGATACCAAGTATCACTTTTGCCCTTCAGCCTGACTGCAAGGGTTGTCCTCTCTATGACCTGAAATGGACTGGTCCACGTTGGCTCTGACCACTTTCTTTTGATGACTTTCAGGAGGACCCACTCGGCTTCCGATGTGGTGGTTCCGACCCTGGTCTCTGGTTCTCTGAACCCCCTCGGGCCTTCCAAACTGATTTTTCCTCAGGAGAGTCCCTCTTTTGTAATTTCAGTACTTCTTCCAGGGCGGGTTCTGGTGTCCACCCTGCTTCTGAACACAGCATTATGTGCCTGGGCTGATATCCTGCACACTGTTTAGCAGCTTGGTCAGCTGCCTGATTACCTTGTGCTACTCTGGTGTTACTGCTGTCATGTCCTCTGCATTTAATGACGGCTACTTCTTGAGGGAGCAACAAAGCTTCAGCCAATTTTCTCATTTCCTGTTCATGTTTAATGGGTTTCTGTCCTGCAGTTCTGAATCCTGTCCAGAGCAGCTATTACCGCCAAAACGTCTGCTCTCTGCGCTGATTGTGCATCTGTCAGTTCCTCTGCCTGTACGGTGACAAAATCTGTCCCTGTGTCTTCCACCACCGCGTATGCTGCCTTAAGTCCTTCTGCATCATGCCTAAAACAACAACCATCTGTGAACAGCTGTCTCACCTGTGGTCCCTCAAGGGGGCTGGCTTCTAAATCTGGTCTTATCTTTTCTGTCCTGCTAACCAGCTCTTCACATTGATGTGGTTCCTCCTGTGTTATTCCATCCGCCATGTTGATTCTCTCGTGAGTGTAGGTTATGTTGGTGCCTCCAAGATTTTTGCTGAGCCTGTGTTGTCTCAGAGCTGTCATGGTGAAACTTTGAGAGTTCACATATGCCACCACATTGTGAGTTGTTACAACATTCAGAGGGTGTCCTATCACTAAGTGAGCTGTTTTTTGAATTAACTTTGCCAACCCTGCTGCATGTTGTGTGTATTGTGGGTGGAGTTTTTCCATGTTATCAATCATTACTGAAATGTACATCAGCATAAATTGTTGAGGTAAAATAATGCTATCACTGATATTCTGGTGGCCTCAACCTCTCCCAGTCTGGATGTCATGAGAAAGAACAGATGAAGAGCAGGAAATTAAGATTAACACAAGTTTAATTTGGAAGATAATAAGTCCAATGATTTCTAATGAAAAATGATTATACAAAATACCATATTGAAGGAAAATTACATATAAAAGAGAGAATTTACAAAAGGAGAGAGAAGTTATATAATGGCCCTTACAGAGAGAGATGGATTTTCAGCAAAGCATGCCTGTCTTTACCCAGATGTCTCTGTCATTACAAGTTTTCAGTACATCTTTATACTGTGGACTTCAAAGCTTACTGACTGTGCCTTCCCTTATTCCATCAGGAGTTGTAAATCAGCCAAGCTTCCTTGTGGCATCTATACCACGGCCAAAAGTTGACATTTATTGCTTTATTGTCCCTACAGCCAGCTTTTATGGCTTGCAGCTGCCCAGAACCTAACCCCTGTTTCACCCTTGTGCTACCCTGACCCCTGCTGTGATCTCTCCCCAAGGCTCACTCATGTTAAATCTCAGTTTAATGCTCTCACATGCAAACTAAACTAATAACATGAAATTACATGATTTTAATTCTCAACAATTCCTCCCTCCCCCTTTTTTCTGAAACAAAACTCTATTTACTGCCAGTTTTGTTACAGAAATATCCAAATAAAATGGTGTGGTGTAGTCTGGGAGCCTAAGTTCTGCCGCGTTGGAGAGAAGCTGCTTTAACACAATAAAGGCTTCCTCCGCTTCCTGTGTCCAATTAAGGACATTGTTGAGATTTCACATGCCCTGTTCTCTGACTAGGTCTCTGAGGGGCTGTGTGAGATCGGTGTAACCTGGGATGTAGGTCCTACTGTAGCCTGTAAGGCCAAAAAATGACAGCATGTCTTTCAACCTAAGAGGTTTAGGGTGTGTTAAAATACGTTGCTTATGTGAACCTGACATGCTCGTGTTTCCTGCGGTAATAACTCCACCCAGGAAGGAAACTTGCTTCCTTGCTATTTGTAATTTATTTTTACTGACCTTGAATCCATGTTTATGCAGATGTCTCAGCATGAGTTCTGTAGATTGCAAACAGAGCTCCGCTGTGGATGCAGCCAGTAGTACGTCATCCACGTACTGAATTAGAGTCACGTTCTGTGGTAGGGGGCAAGTCTGTAACACATCCTTCAAAACCTGGTTAAATATACCTGGGGAAAGGGCGAACCCTTGTGGCAGATGGGTGAAGCGCAGCTGCTCCCCACAATAGGTGAAAGAAAAAATGTCTCTGCACTCTTCTGCTAATGGCAAACAGAAAAAGAATTAGCTAGATCAATACATGTGTACCACTGATGTGAAGGTTCAAGGTTGGAGAGAGCCACATAGGGATTAGGGACAGGAACAGTAGGAGTCACCAGAACTGAATTTATTGCTCTTAAATCATGTGCCATGCGGTATTTTCCAGTACCTTTTTTCTCTACAGGAAGGATGGGTGTGTTCCATGCTGAGGCTGAGGTTTCTAACACACCTGCTGCCTTCAGGCCTTCAATGGTGTCTCTGATGCCTTCCTGAGCCTGTTGTTTGTGTGGATACTGTGGAACCCAAATAAGCGAGGGAGATGCAACCTGAAAAGAAACTGGGGCGCAGGGGGTTAGTCCTACATCTGTGGGTCCTTCAGCCCATAACTGATGAGGTAGGCTCTGCAAAAGAGCTGCAGCTTTGGGTTGATCTGTTTTTTCTCTTCCAGGATGATGTATGTGCATCTCACGCTGCAACAGGACTTCATCAGTAGCTGTACATTTATACAGTATGTGTCTGTGCTCTTAGAATACCTTGAGTTGGTGACTGAGGTGTCCTGCTAGTCCCCAGCTGCCAGAGAGCGCTTTACCACTCCTCCCAATTCCTTAGCTTGATGCTCAGGATGCAAAGAAAGAGAAACATGAGGAACAGCTTCATCTGACAGTAAATACCATTCTGCTTGGTCAGGTGTTAAATCAACTGCAGCAGCCACACCTTCAGGAGCCACATAAATATTTTGGATGAAATAAACCATGTCCTACCTTCTACTGTTTCATTAAACAAATCCTGGTACCATTCAGTGTGACAACGGTCGTAGAACAGAGTGACATGGGGCGGGTCAGGCGGAGAGGTGTAGGGGCAGAGACTTTGAATCCAGGGTTTCCACAGCTGATACACAGAGAAGATGCTGCTTGGAGAAGAAGGTGCGGTCAGCAGTCCCCAGTAGATGAAAACATATTCCTCTGCAACTGGCTGTAAAAGGTATTGTCCATGCTGAAGCATTTGTCCACATGCCAAAGAGGAACCATCTGGAAAAGTTACCGTTAACCCATCAGTACCACACAGCACTGATGCTCCCAGCTTCACTAATAAGTCTCTGCCCAGCAAATTAACAGGTCTGCTGGGTGAACACACAAAAGGGTGAGTTACTTTCTGAGTCCCAATCTGAACAGGAAGTGATACAGTCACAGGCAGAATTTGTGCAGCCCCTGAGAAGCCCATCACAGAAACAGTCTTGGTAGAGAGCAGTGGTTTAGGAGGTTGCTGTGTTACGGTGGAATAAGTAGCTCCAGTGTCCACTAAAAAATTCAGACAGTTCTCTCCCACCTTTGCAGGCAACATGGGATCTGCTGTGCCCACGCTGCCTTGGTCCCCCTCAGGGGCGTCAGTATGGGCTGTAAGACGGGTGTCCACCCATCTGTGGATACTGGCCCTTCTGGGGTGGTAGAGGTGCCATACCTGCATTAGGAGGGACCGTTACTCCCTGCTGTTACCCCCAGGTGGGGCCGGTGCGTGCCCAATGTCCAGACTGACCGCAGTTGTAGCACACATCTCCCAGTGCCCTGTTGGCTCCACCCCTTCCTCTGGGTGCTCCACACCATCTACTGCGACCAGCTGACCACCAAGCTGCCATCCGCCTCCACGACCGGGGCCACTGTACCTATATTATAAAATATAGGGTGGAGGGGAGGGGAAATCCCCCTCCTGGCCACTGATCAGTCACAGACATTGGGGTGTGTGCTGCAGGAGATGCAGATGCAGCCGGAAGAACAGCTTGAGCTGCAGCTAACATTACATTTTCAGTTATATCACTTTTTGTCTTATTTAATTTCTCTTTGGACTCTTGCAGCTGTAATTTAAGGAGCTGGTTCTGTAGCTGCTCTTTCTCCTCTTTTCTTTTTCTCTGCCTCCTGAGCTGTATGTAAATGGTGAATTAAATGTTTTTTCCCGCTTTGTGAAGTCTGTTCCCTGCAATTCAGGATTATTTTTCATCTTTTGACACCTGTCAACAGGACTCCTTTTAATATGGCTTTTTAAACAGCTGTCCCATTCCTGTCCCGTCACCCTTACGATTAACACCTGTGTGTCTCATCCACGTGTCCACTGCAGCACTAATGGGCTCTTTAGGTGCTGATTAGGGTCCCAATCGAATTGAGGGAATGCAACGGGGGCGGATACGTATTTCTTATGGCCTTCCCTAGGGCTTTCATTACACGTGTGTCATCAGGGTCCTTACTGCAATCAGCATTCTGTTCTATCTTCCTAGCCACCTAGGGACGCACAGATCGTCCCAAAATTGCTCTAAAGTCACCCAGGGCCAGTGTCATGCCTTTAGTCAATGTATCTTATTCCTGTAACCAGACACGTCCGCATCCTGCAATAAGTGTCAACTTATCCACTAATGCCTGTACATCTCCCAATGAAAAAGGGACATATTTTGTCATTCCAACTGATGAGGTCAACAACGGACATTGAAATCTGGATCGACCGCTCTGGCTACGAGTAGTCATGGTGTGTGTTCTTCCAGAATCTTTAAAATGTTTTTCTGTCATCTGTTGCTTTCTGAAGCTTTCTCATATAAATCATGCAATTTTGATTCCAATAGTGTAACCCCTCTTAAAAGTGTAAGCGTTTCTTGTGCTTCTGTCTCTCTTAGGCCCTACTTCAGCTCTTTTGCTTCAACTTTACACTTTATTCCACCAAGTCACCCTTTCTCATCAGCTTTAATCAACCAACTTTCTTTATCCTTCATCCTTCAGATACCTCTTATATTCCTGCCAGGTTGAACAACTTTTTTTTTTTTTTTTCACGGCAATACAGTTTGTAATACAATCACCGCTTCTACAGTGACTCACACTCCAGTGCAGCCATTCGCAGCCACTCATTTGTATTCTCTTCTCACTCATATGCATAGTAAATCCAGTTAGACAAATACGAAAACACAACAGGATATATAGCTTGCGTGTGCGGAGAGCCTTTAACCCTTCCACTCAGCAGGACTTTTTCAATCTCTCCTAGTCCAACCGCTGTGATGCCAAACCCAGTTTGACACCTAGGAATCAACTCTCCGTTGACTCCCTGGAATTCCTTTTACTTAATCTTATTATTACAGTTTCACCATTTAAGTATCTCAACTGTCTTCCCTCAGCTGCAGGGTCTCGGGGTCCTATCCCTGGCCACTTTGAGGCGTCTTCAGTCCCTCGGGGAGACGCTTACTAACCCCAGCCTAAATACCCCAGTCCTCGTCAGGACTGAGTTTGGATTGCCAAATCCGGAACTGATTTACTTCAACACCGTCACCATTTAAGTATCTTCGGTGAAAAGTATGTTACAGCCTCAACATTCAAGTATCTCGGCTAAAATGTATCTTGTCTCAATCAACAAATATTTTTACGCAATATATCATTTCTTTACCGTAATACATTATTTCAACCAACAAATATTTTACCCATGACTGATCAAGACTTTAAATTTAGGAGAAAACAGATATCTATTCCATAACACCACCTACACTATTAGCAGGAGAATAAATATAGATCTCTTTACCTTTTGTTTTGGGTCGACCCTGTGGTGTTGTAGAACGACGTCTGCCTCGTAGTCAATTAATTATCCTTTAGATAGTGCCAAATCCGGGTCACCGCACCAACTGTCGAGGTAGGAAAACTTTACTGGCCGTCAATTAATTCTTACATTACTCCTCACCTCTCATCGACTCTTTTTATTTGGCACCCCAAAGGACAATCCTCAGTCAGAGATCAGTTGTACGTTTCCACAAATTTATTAAAACCAATCTGAATTCAGAGAGGAGACACCACACTTACACTGATACCTGGAAACGTCTATGTGTTGTCTCCTTTGGAGGTGCGCCACAATACCTTTATATACCCCTCGCTGCTATGCAGTACACATACATAATCATTCTGTCTGTGGGTGTCTCCCAGCAACAATATAACCGTTCCTTAGGTCCAAATAAGGAGTGCTTCTGGTTATTTCCTTCTGGCAAACTCATCCTCTTTCTGCTTCACCCCCATCCTCCATCTATTTACGACCTTGCCCTCTCTCTAATTCTTTTAGAGAAACAAGTTCTCTCTTTCGTCGTGGAATATTCAGGGTCAATTATTCTAGCTATTAAAAGTTATTAAAAAGCAGAGGAAGTTACAACATCTCCAAAATTCAGCAGTAACCTTGTGTTTCTATGTTATTCTCAGGACAGATCTCATGAACGAGCATTTTTAAAACCCATTTCATGCGTAACACCTGATGGGTTTCTCCTTCAGGCATTATTTTCTGTTGTCAGAGTTTGTATCCCATAAATCTAATGGGTAGAGACCTCATGAAAACAGGCTTAGTTTTACTGCAGATGGTCTTCATACAGTCTCTGACACAGTACTTACATTGGGGTGCAGTTTTTGTCCGCAAGTGCTGATTTACGCTTATGGAAGGTACAAATTCATTGTTTTTCACAGCAGCTGCTGGGAAGAGGTTATATTAGGTTTTTTTTCTTCACTCTTCTGATTCATGCAGCGTGTTAATTTACACTGTACCTTATATCAGATCCTGAAAAAAACTATGAAAGGTTTGGTTCTGCAGGTCCTTTTTTTCCCTTTGGGGAAGGAAAGTGTCGAGGTAGGAAAACTTTACTGGCCGTCAGTTAACTCTTACATTACTCCTCACCTCTCATTGACTCTTTTTATTTGGCACCCCAAAGGACAATCCTCAGTCAGAGATCAGTTGTACGTTTCCACAAATTTATTAAAACCAATCTGAATTCAGAGAGGAGACACCACACTTACACGGGTACCTGGAAACGTACGTCTATGTGTTGTCTCCTTTGGAGGTGCGCCACAATACCTTTATATACCCCTCGCTGCTATGCAGTACACATACACAATCATTCTGTCTGTGGGTGTCTCCCAGCAACAATATAACCGTTCCTTAGTTCCAAATAAGGAGTTATTTCACCCCCTCCGGTAATCCCCTGTCGTTCACCAATTTATGACCTTGCATTTTCTATGCTTCACTCCCTAAGCTTGACTCCCCTATATCTGCACACAGGTTATACACATAGATAGTTTATATTCTACAAAAGGAAACCTAACCAGTTCTTTGTTGCATAGGAATATTAAAACACTTGTTTTCTAAGATATCACTGACTAAAACATTTAAACTTTTGAGAGTAATTGGTTTTGTTAAACACATTTTCCTTGGTAAAACAAACCTTTAAAATGAGAATGGGAAAAATTGGGTTATTTTTGAAGGTAAGAAAGATTCTGATTGGACAGTGGTACCACACAAAAATTAAAACAGATCTAAGCCAATCATGGGTTCCAGTCAATTGGTGGCTTTGAAATGCAATAATACTCAAAATTTCTACTCTGGGGGACACAGATTGGGGTTGAAGAGTTTTGTTTTAGAACCAAGGATAGGATATTCATAATGGAATAAAGACAAGTAAAATTCTTCATTTTAGGAAAAGAAATAAATAAAGTTCTCTCAACACTAAAGAGGATGGTCGGCTCAAACTCCAGTCTCTTTGTTTGATTTCCTAGGGTTTAAAGATTAAAAGAATACATAGGAGTAGAAAGGTACAAAGGGTAATTTCAGATTACTAAATCATAAAATATTGAAACATTTATCAGCATTTGGATTGTAAAAGAAGGGTTCTAGTAATGTTTATTCTCCTTAATTTCTTAACATTTGGTGGCTACTAGGCGCTCCTTTTCCTGGACAGCAAGGGTCAGCCAAATTCTTTTCTCCCACTTTGACAGCGAAACTGATTCTGAGGAGGAAATCTCGGATGCTATTATCTAACTTTCATGTTTATTGCTTGATATCTATCATTATGGTACAAATTTGAAATGTGTTCATTCCCACCGTTGTTTAGTTGGACTATGGAAGCCTAACTTCCAGTAGGTTAGAGTTCCTGTTTCTAAACATATTTCTAGAGGAGCTTCCTATGACCGCCCACCTGTACCAGACTGGTAACAGGGCAGCTTGAAGCGCAGAAGCCACTCAGGAGAGGCAGCTGGATTTTTGAGTTTTGTTTATGATTTGTTTTCTTTGAAAAAAAAAAACTGTTCTCTTTCAGTACCAGAAGAAAGGACATTCCACTTCAAGGTCACGATGCAGCTATATGAAAGATGGTCTGTTCTGATGCAATTGATCAAATTTTCTCGACGAGAAGACAGGGGTCGGGAGAGCCCACTTGCCCGGACGGGCAACGTCCGGGCAACGTCATTCTTGGCTTGTCTGGAAATGCCTCCATGACTGTCATCGCCATTTGTAAGAAAAGTTTCATCTAAATATGTACAGTATCCACCCAATTCCTTGGTCTTAGATAAGAATTCTTCATAATCTTGATCATCTGTCATGAACAATAAAGTGATGAAAATGTTTTAAGTATGTCCCAAAAATGTATGTACACCTTAATGTCATCGTGCGTTCATACCACACGCGATTTGAGCGTCAAAAAGGCGTCCCACACCTCAAGTTGAAACTTGTGTACTTGGAAGTAAAATGCTCTAGACACGTCAAAAATGCTCCAGAGGCGCGTCTGAGTGTGGACAGGAGCTACCCTTGGTTATTTTTCTTTGCTGGTCTCTTGTGTACAATGGCAGATGCAATTGAGAGAGTGACTTGGCTTTATTTGCTGAATAATGACAGGACGGGCACAAACCTCAACAATAATGCCCCTCTTTCCACTGTTTTTAGGCGCTGCGGCTCCGCTCCACTCAGGTGGGTGTGGCAGGAGAAGCAGCAAGGAGAGATGCTGCTGTTTGGACTGGTGAAGCTCCAGAGTTTGCCTGAGGAAGTTTCAATATTATGAGGAGTTTTCGTCTCACCCATGGCAATAAGGACACAGAATTTAAAGCGCAGATTGTGGACTTTTGACCACTGTAAAGTTAGTTTTAGGTTGGATATTCGACTTCCTCACTGCGCCAGACATGTGAAACGCGCCGCAGGACCTTTCGATCCCCCGAGACGCGTGTCCAACATAGACTTTGCATGAAAACCAGATGCCCCTGACGCTCAAATCGTGTTCAGTCTGAACCCACCATCAACTGTTTTATTTTATTCAACTGATTTACACTCAAACTTCCACCTTGTGGAAAACCAAACTTATCCTCACAAATTAAAGCGCATTTAAAACAATCATCCCCACCTTTTTCTTTCATTATTTTATAAATCGCAGAGTCTGGAGAAGGAGGCACCCCTGACGCCTTTGAGGTTCTGGAACCCATTTTTTAATTTATTTTATTTTATTTCTTTTTACCCGTTTTGTTTTTTTACGTCTGCCGTCTGGCTTTTCTCCTTTATGAGGTGTAGAAAATTGCAAAAAACCACCCGCAAAACCCTGTGTTTTGCTTTATCTTATTGTTACCAATAAGAACCTCCCTGTATTCCTTTACAGGGTGACCTTGCCCTCAGCTGATGTCCTCCCTCTCGCAACTCCGGAACCTAATTAATTAGTTAGGAGATGATGGTTAATGTGTAATAAAAAATAATATACATTATATCATGCAGAGCAACTTCTCACCCAGATATATTTGAAGACAAATTGTTCGGATCCAATCGGCCAGAAGCCGCAGGCGGGCACAAAGACTCCCCTCCGTAAAAAGGAGGTCGACTGAGGACAACGTCTTCAGGCTGGCCAGGCTTCCGTGTCCCCTCATGCGGTTTCCTCTGGCACGTTAGATCCTGTTCGTGACGCTAAAATTGTAGTGGAATTTTCTTATCAAAGTAGGAGAGAAGTTGACTCACAACAAGAGAAAATCCGGACTTTGTCTTTATAAGTTTTATTCAAAGACATTCAGCGTTTGAAGACCCTGTCACTGAGCTTGGTCAGTGAAGCAGAGCCCCGATCAACATTTACACCTAGTATTTAAAGAGTATGTGGGTGTTACCTCAACTTCAAAGAGTCTGTGCTTTATGGCCCTAGACCCTCCTCGGGTCAGAGGTAACAAAGTTATCTACGAGCAGACCACCTGCTCTTCCTGAGACATCACCCTAACCATTAAACCTTCTGATAATGGATTTACAGACCAATTCCTCTAGGTAACAAAACACAGAGGTCAGAGGGGAGAGAGGTAAGGGAAGTTCAGAGCATTAAAAAGAAATTTCCACAACACTGACAACACCTGTCAGTTTCACATCCATCCAGTCAGTCCTACTGAGGGATTCCCTTCACATTTTGAAAAACTGTTTACAAACAATGAAATAATAATATTGTTTTTATTAAATAATGTATTATAAACTCACCCATCAGTCCTCAATGACTATAGATCTGTTGGCCTGAAATCACACATCATAAAGGTCGTAGGGAGACCCTGTTGGCCAGTGGCGTGCACAGACATTTTGGGGGGTGCTCAAGTAGAAAAAAAGGGCACTTTGTGTGGCGCATAACACCGCTCGCTGTCCTAGCAGTGTGAGATTTGTTACGGGCACAGCTTAAATATCATGTATGTATACCTATTTAAAATTAATAGCCATATTCTGTCTGATGAATGTGTTTAATAATGTTGAACACTCTACAGGTTGGTTTCACAATAAAATTGGTAACAACAGAACACAGTATAATGAAATATAAGTGTCTATAAAATAATTAACCATTTCAAATATACAAAACTATAAACAAACTTGAAATAAAAAATACGAGCTGGCCCCTATTTTCCCTCAGTATGGCAAAGATTTATTTGAGATCTTTTGAAAGAAAGCTGGAGTGGAAAACTTTTAGTTCTGTCTTCAGCTGGTCCTCATCTTCTTCATAGAAGTCACAGAGGATGCGGACAGCTTCATTTGCTTCTGTGTTTGGGTTGTTTATCCAGTTGGAATGCACTGTTAAGTGGTGAAAGGACTAAATGATTTTGTCAGTGGAACATCCAGGTTTGTCCCCTTTGAACCTCCTGTTGAGCTCCTCAGTCATAGTATCCAGAAAAGTGTAGTACACGGTACTCCTAAAGTATGCCTCCAAGGCAGCATGATGCTTTGGAGAGCCAGTACAAAAAGTATATAATTTCTCCACAAGATTAAAAAATTTGACAAAATGCTTGTTGGACTTAGAAGCTTCCACCAAGACTAGATCAAGGCAGTGTGCTTTGCACTGCACATAGAGGGCCTTCTCACTGTGTGCACGTATTCTGGCTTGAATACCTCGAAGTAGAGCCGCTGCTTCTCCACATCGAGAGGAGCCAGTTGAGGTGGCTCGGGCATCTATACCGGATGCCTCCTGGACGCCTATCTTGGGAGGTGTTCCAGGCACGTCCCACCGGGAGGAGGCCCACAGGATGGCCCAGGACATGCTGGAGGGACTATGTCTCTCGGCTGGCCTGGGAACGCCTTGGGCTCCCCCCGGAGGAGCTGGAAGAGGTGTCTGGGGAGAAGGACGTCTGGGCATCTCTGCTGAGTCTGCTGCCCCCGCGATGAGTATGAGTACGAGTACCTTTATACATGCCACTCATGTTAGCTGCTCCATCATAGCCTTGGCCATACATATTCTTCAGCTCTAGGCCATTCTTCTGCAGGAGCGAGAGCACACAATTCTCCAGTTCCTGACCCGTAGTTGTGTCGACGTTGCACACCTCAATGAATCTCTGCTTTATTTGCATTTTATGAAAATATCGCACTACAAATGATACTTGTTCTTCGTGCGAAAGTCAGAGGTTTCATCAAGTAGGATGGAGTACATTTCAGCCTCTTTTGTTTCAACTTGTATCTCCTTCCTGATGCAAGTAGCCAGCGCTGCAATTATATCATTAGGGTTCTATTAGAAAGCATTGACACCTGGGGCCTTGTCTTAATGGCTTTTACATTGGCAACTTTCTCTATATGCATTTTCAGCACACTGTCATATCTGGAAAATACATCCACCAGTTCAAGAAAGCTACCACGGATGTTGCTAAATGTGGTCTCATCACTACCTCGAAAAGCTTGTCCCTGTCGTGCAAGATTTCTCTGATTTCTCCGTCAGGATTTCTCTGTTTGTCTGTCTCTCTCGTTCTCTAACTTCCACCCCCTTTATATCTGAAACATCAAAGGCAGACTGGAGTGCCTTTTTCTGGTAACTGGTCCACCTAACCATGCTTTTCATGTGCATCTCTTTATATTATGTTAGCCGACAACTAAAACAATGAATTGAATCAGTAGTAGGTGAGTACTCCTACCACACATTCCCAGAGAACCATTGTTTTTGGAATGACCGCTGTCGAGGTAGGAAAACTTTAGTGGCCGTCCGTTAACTCTTACATTACTCCTCACCTCTCATCAACTCTTTTTATTTGGCACCCCAAAGGACAATCCTCAGTCAGAGATCAGTTGTAGTTTCCACAAGTTTATTAAAACCAATCTGAATTCAGAGAGGGAGACATCACACTTACACTGCTACCTGGAAACGTCTGTGTGTTGTCTCACTGGGGGCTGCGTTACATTACATTTTATACCCCACGCTGCTATGCAGTACACATACACAATCATTCTGTCTGTGGATGTCTCCCCAGCAACAGTATTAAAGAAACAGAGATACATTTCAGCATTTAATTAAAGAATTGTTTCCCACATGTCCTCAGGAGTACCATGCCTCCCCAATACACTGCGGCTTCTCACGATACAGACAGAAAACACCTGCAAGCTTTAACCTTGAATAATAAACACTCATTGTGTGATCACACTAGAAGCTACTTTTTAAGGATTTTTCTAATTCTCAAAAGTATAACTAAAAACTCCTAATAATAATCAATCTATAAGCAGCAAAGTCCCAAATATATCTTAGTTTTAGCTACTAGTGATAAGGTATTTATATTTCTACAATTCCCCCTTTTGATCTCCACCAGGAGATCACTCCACATAGGGTGCAGCCAACTCCAGCCCTGAAGTCCGTCCGTCAAAGCACACATCTGATAGGATGGTTTAGATTCAGCACTCCTCTTCTCAATTGTGGCAGTGATGAAGCGAACCATCAGAGCCCTGATGCATGGTACACAGCAACAACCACAGGTAACCATTAAGGCAACAAAAATAGCAATAGAAATCATTAATGACATGACTAAACCTTTCCATTTGCCAAACATATCAGTGAACCATTGCTCCAATGCATTGTCAATCCCTGAATGCTCGTGCATAGTTTTACTCAGAGTTCTCAATCCTTCTAAGGCTCGGGTGACAGATCCGTCAGGAGCGGTGTTATTGGGGATAAAAGTATGACACATATCTCCAAACATGGCACAGACACCCACTTTTTCAGCTAGCAACATATCCAACGCCATTCTGTTTTGTATGGCCATGAGAGAGGTGGGGGCTAGTTGTTCTGAGAGACCTTCAACAGCATCCCGGGTTAAGTTGGCCAGTCGTAGTACATTGTAATGAATATAATTAATGCGGTCTACATTCTTGTTAGGAGTTATTGGAACAAACGGTGAGATTACGGGGATATTTTCAAAGCCGGCTGCTACTTGATTCGCTAATTTATACTCATCTGGGACTCCTCTAGGCACTCCAATTGCATCAATATAGGTGGGAGAGGTCTGCGTGAGGTCAAAGGAGTTAGTTGCGCGCTTCCTTAACACATGTCTGCCCCTCCGAGCTGTTAGGATATAGGGTAGATGAGTGTTATTAGTTATTTTTATGACTTCACCAATTAACATCAATGGTGCCTGTAATCTGACCATAGCACACACTCCCCAGGCTTCCTGAGGGATCCTAATCAAAAGTCTCCTGTCACCACAATAATAAGAATAAACCAGCTCTAGCCCACCTTCCAATGTTACAACCATGTTCAGTTCTGTTACACCAATCCTGTGGAATTTCACCTAAAAGCACAATAGCATTTGGAGAGGTAAAATTGAAACATGTGTAGCTTCCATTGCCTTTATAAGGGGTAAATGGTCCAGCGAGAGTTTTATTGTTAATGGGGCTCGTCCGGGATATTAAATAATTCCTGAGCTGAGGACAACCACAGTAATTGCCAGGTTTTTGTGATTGTTTGAAAATGAGCTTTGACTTAAAGAATTTCATTCAGGCTCCTTGCCGTGAGAAGGTGGAGTTATGTCGTAAAAAAGGACTTATTGGCCATTGCAGACCATTTTGATATTTCACTGAAGAAGCATGTTGTTAAACAGGAAATTAAGAATATTGTTTTGCAAAAACTGGTTGAGCTGAAAATTCTAGGGGACTCAAGTGAAACTGTTCTGGATGTTTGGGATCATGTTTCTTCTGGTAAATTAGGAGTCTCCATGTCGGAAACCGGAGCTGCCGCCATGATAACTCCCCCAAAGTGTTGGAGGAACATCAGGTGCCTCCTGGGACTTTACCTCACTTCGATCCTGGGTCACCAGACCTCGGTAGTTCCAGTGGTAATGTCAGACTTAAGGTTCGACTGGCTCGCCTTCAGCTGGGAGCGCATGAAAGAGAGATGGTACGTAAAGCTGAGTTTGATCTCAGACTTGAGATTTGGAAGCTGGAAATTGAAGCTGAGAAGGAGATCAAATTAAAACAGCTCAAAGTGGAAGCTATGAGGCTTTTGCAAAGTAAGTCATTTCTTGGTTCATCTGTTCCACCTGATTCTGTGGAGGTCTTGTTAAATAAAAACAAGTTTGATGTTAGCAGAAATATTGCTTTGGTGCCACCATTTAGGGAGTTAGAAGTTGATTCCTACTTCAATGCCTTTGAAAGGATTGCAACTGCATTAGAGTGGCCAAAGGAGATGTGGACTGTGCTGCTGCAATGTAAGCTAATGGGTAAAGCACAAGAAGTTGTATCATCACTGTCAACTGAGGATGGCATGAATTATGATGTACTGAAACAGTCCATCTTGCGTGCTTATGAGCTTGTGCCAGAGGCTTACAGGCAAAAATTTAGGAATCATAAGCGGTCTAGTAGTCAAACGTACGTGGAGTTTGCACGAGAAAAAGCTGTCTTGTTTGATAAATGGTGTGCAGCTAATGAAGTCAAGGGAAGCTTTGAATATCTTCGTCAGCTAATCTTGCTGGAAGATTTCAAGACTACATTGCCTGAACAAATGGTGGTTTACTTAAATGAGCAAAAAGTGGCCTCGTTATCAAAACCTGCAGTCTTGGCAGATTATGATTATTTTCATGAGTACAAAGACAATTATACTCACAAGTACTTACTGACATTTAAATCACAGATTCATATAGAGATGGATCTGGGTACAAGTCAGAAAAGTGGTCAGTCGCATCCTCATCATCTTCATCATCCTGCTGTTTAAATAACGCATAGAGTTGGGTAACTCTGTCTTCCATAGGAGAAATAGCTGTGGTGATGAGACGGTTAAGCAGAGAACGAAGGCAGGGAATACAACAACATGCACACAATGTCAAAATTGCAGCAAACACTGCAAAGGAAATTATTACTGATGATACTAAAATTTTATACTTCCCGAACACATCCAGCCAGGAGTCCCACATTGAGGTGTCTACTCCAGAATGCTCCTTCATTTTGCCATTTAGAGATCTCAAACCTTCTATGACTTTAGTGAGGCAACCGTCAGCCGCAGTGTTGTTAGATATAAATGTGCAACATCTTTCTCCAAAAATAGCACAAACTCCTCCTTTTTCAGCTAACAACATGTCCAAAGCAATTCTATTCTGGAATGCCATCAGGAAAGTTGAAGCCAATTAGTCATGGACAGTTTCAAACCAACTTTGTGTCCAATTTCCTAGTTTTTGCACATTGCATTGAATATAGTTGATCCTGTCTACGTTTTTGTTCATCGTACACCACTAACATACTTGATTCAAATCTTGCAGCTACTTGATCAGTTAATTTATCTTCATCTATAGCATCTATGTATGTAGAGTCTCCCTCAATCTGCCAAGCTACTGCTCTGCACTTTCTATCACGCCAATCATGTGGGATTACACTAGATGGTGCATCTGTTACTTCATCTACCAACATAGGATATACTGAAACTGGTAACAATAAAGTAATTAGAGCACAGAGTCCCGTTACTTTTGAAGGTAATCGATCAAACAACCTGTCATCACCACACCACCACCAAATGTCTCCTCTAGAGACTGGTTTAAAATACTTATTTACTTTTACAATTGCAGTACACCATAATGCAGTGAGATTTCCCAATTTATTGCCTCTCTCTGTCATATTTATACATGTGTAGTTTCCAGTGGTGAACCGCTTATGGAATACTGGTTTGTTCTCATCTGCTGTGGTTACTGGAAAAACAGAATCCCAGTGCTAGCTTTGATACCAGCTTTGTGGTATCAAAGCTGGAATTATTTGTAACAAAAGCCTGGGACTCATACACACAACACAATCTCTTTTAGTCATGTTAGCCGCTTGCTCTACCATCCATAACCAGTTATTATTTGTTCCTGATACTCCTGTAATAACCTGGAACTTAGTCATCTGTGGTTAAGTTTCCTAACATAATTTTTACTCTCTTCGCTTTGTTACCTGGATTGCATTATCAGCTTTATGGAGCTTAAACAACTTCTTTTGATAACTACCATAAGCAGTGGTGCACCACTCTGGTGTCCAATTTTTTCCTCCATCAGCTACCATCATGGACCATGAGGTGTCTCTTCTGTCATTAGTTAAGTACCATTTATAACTTCTATAATTCTGCCCTTTCCTTCCTCGTTTGGTCAAGCTAATGAGTGGGATCAGCACCACAGCTGTTGTACTAGATTTCACGCACACTTGAATGCCATAAGTATAAGAAGTTTGTTTAGTACACATAGTTAGGTTTTCTTGCCTTCCTTGATTAAGCGCTACTTGTTTCATATGACTCATAGCAGGTGTTATTACATTCTGTTTTATCTTGACTGGTTCCCAGAAGTACCAGAAAAATAAAAAAAATCAATATGAGAAAAAATATATATATATATAAATACCCAGCAACAAAAAGCATTGTTCATCCATCTAAACGTCATTTTGGCTGAAATATTGACTCCTCTAAGTGGTTCCAGTGTCTTAATTTTCTTCACTGACTTTCGGGTCTCTCCAGCCTCTAAATGTCTGGGTCCACCCTATTATCAGTCTGTAAATCACTTCCCCTGACGGAGCATTCAACCGAAATGACCTTTTTACAATGTGTAAAGTGAATCCAGGTTGATCTCTCAGCTATTTTACTACTGTGGGAGTGGTTGATAATACCTAATATGGGTCCTCCCACTTAGGTGAATACCAATGTTTCTTTTCTACACTCCTTATTAACACTCAGTCTCCTGGTTCCACTAGTTGGTTTTCCTGCTGGGAAATAGAACATTCCTCATTAGTTTGAATTTGTTTCTGTTGCTTTTCTAACATACTCCTCATATAATCAGCTAGGTTAGCTTCTTCATCTAACTCCCACTTATTTTTTAACTGTGGTAATCTGTATGGTCTTCCAAATAACGTTTCATAGGGTGTTAGCCCTGAGGTGCTTGTGATGTTTTGTTGGAAATAGTTCTATCTGTTTAGAAAATGCATCTATAATGACTAAACAGAACTTTTTTCCCTTCAATGTGATTTAACTCAATAAAATCCATATGAATTGTTTGTAAGGAGTATCTTGGTTTTGGAAATTGTCCCCTTCATGGTCTTAAATTCCCTTGTGGATTATGTTTTGCACATGTTAAACATGTTTTACAACATTTTTTTTTATAAGAATTAAGAATTAAATCCATATTAATATATATCTCTCCTACCCTTCCTCCCTATTGAGACATTGTGAAACACAATGGCTCAATATTGCCACCCATTTATAAAGGTTCTTTGGTAGGACAGGTTTATTATCTGGTCAAATATAGTTTTCATCTTTTAATGCAGCTCCATGTTTGTTTTTTTTCCACATTTCTATCTCCTGTAGTGGGCTTTGTTGTTGCATTTCTTTTAACACTATATCTTTTGTCACCAATGCATATCCTGTTTGTATCTTCCCTCTCTCATTTTTTTTGGAGAAATCATTCACATACTATTTCGTGATCCTGCAAATCACTTCTAGTTTTTGCTTCTTTTCTGCTAATTCTTGACAATCATGTTAATTTCATCTTTAGCTTCTACACTCCATTTCAGTTCAGACGTCATTTTCAGCTCTTCCTCATATATTAGTTTGTTCAATGGAGCTACTATTTCTGCATAATTTGGCACCCAGTTTCTACAATAATTAGTTAGTCCAAGGAAGGACATAATTTGCTTTTTTGTTACTGGTTTTAGAACTTGTAATATTACAGTCTTTCTTTCTTCTACTGTTGTGCGTCCCCCAAGCGCTAAGATTGTGGCCTAGGTATTTAACCTCATTTCTGCACAACTGAAGTTTCTTTTTACTGACTTTGTGTCCCTCTTCTGCTAAATGTTTTAATAATGCTATTGTGTCATTTTTACAGGTCTCCTCATCAGGAGAGGCTAATAGCACATCATCAACATATAGTAAAACCTGACTACCTCCTGGAGGGTCAAACTTGGCCATACTTGCACTCATTACCTGAGAGTATACAGGTCCTTCTCAAAATATTAGCATATTGTGATAAAGTTAATTATTTTCCATAATGTAATGATGAAAATTTAACATTCATATATTTTAGATTCATTGCACACTAACTGAAATATTTCAGGTCTTTTATAGTCTTAATACGGATGATTATGGCATACAGCTCATGAAAACCCAAAATTCCTATCTCACAAAATTAGCATATTTCATCCGACCAATAAAAAAAAAGTGTTTTTAATACAAAAAACGTCAACCTTCAAATAATCATGTACAGTTATGCACTCAATACTTGGTCGGGAATCCTTTTGCTGAAATGACTGCTTCAATGCGGCGTGGCATGGAGGCAATCAGCCTGTGGCACTGCTGAGGTCTTATGGAGGCACAGGATGCTTCGATAGCGGCCTTTAGCTCATCCAGAGTGTTGGGTCTTGAGTCTCTCAACGTCGTTCTCTTCACAATATCCCACAGATTCTCTATGGGGTTCAGGTCAGGAGAGTTGGCAGGCCAATTGAGCACAGTGATACCATGGTCAGTATACCATTTACCAGTGCTTTTGGCACTGTGAGCAGGTGCCAGGTCGTGCTGAAAAATGAAATCTTCATCTCCATAAAGCTTTTCAGCAGATGGAAGCATGAAGTGCTCCAAAATCTCCTGATAGCTAGCTGCATTGACCCTGCCCTTGATAAAACACAGTGGACCAACACCAGCAGCTGACACGGCACCCCAGACCATCACTGACTGTGGGTACTTGATACTGGACTTCTGGCATTTTGGCATTTCCTTCTCCCCAGTCTTCCTCCAGACTCTGGCACCTTGATTACCGAATGACATGCAGAATTTGCTTTCATCTGAAAAAAGTACTTTGGACCACTGAGCAACAGTCCAGTGCTGCTTCTCTGTAGCCCAGGTCAGGCGCTTCTGCCGCTGTTTCTGGTTCAAAGGTGGCTTGACCTGGGGAATGCGGCACCTGTAGCCCATTTCCTGCACACGCCTGTGCACGGTGGCTCTGGATGTTTCTACTCCAGACTCAGTCCACTGCTTCCGCAGGTCCCCCAAGGTCTGGAATCGGCCCTTCTCCACAATCTTCCTCAGGGTCCGGTCACCTCTTCTCGTTGTGCAGCGTTTTCTGCCACACTTTTTCCTTCCCACAGACTTCCCACTGAGGTGCCTTGATACAGCACTCTGGGAACAGCCTATTCGTTCAGAAATTTCTTTCTGCATCTGGTCTTAGGGAATTTAATAATGTATAAGGATCAGGAACACACCTTGCTCTCTGAACAACTGCATTATTAACTGCCCGTAGGTCTTGTACCATGCGCCATCCTGTTGATGGAGCTTGTTATTTAACTGGAAAAATGGGGGTGTTACATGGTGAGTCCTCGCATTTTATTATCACCCCTGCAGTTATTAAATCCTTTATTACTGCTTTTATTCCTTCACGTGCATCATGTTTCAAAGGGTACTGTTTTACACTGGGCCTGTATTCTGTTTTTGCTCTAAATTGGACAGGTACTGCTCCTTTTACTAAACCCACATCAGTAGGGTCTTTTGACCATAACTTATCAGGGACTTCACTCAAGAACTGTTCCTCCTGTTCAGTAAAGTATATTTCTCATTGTTGCTTTGTATGCAAATGTATCCCTTTTTACACTGTCAATGTCCAAAATAATAATTTTCTAGTTAATCCTGTGGATGCACTAATTTCTGTATTCATTGTTGTTGCAAACCAGTCTGTGGCATCTTTTCCCCTCTGCACTATTCTTCCCATATCATGCCACTTGAGTTCTTTATCCTTGAATAAAGATATGTGTGGAGGTGTCCACATTTTGCAGAGCTTCCTAGTGTCTTCCGCTAACACTACTTCAGCAACTGACGTACTGAGGTCTGCTTTTCTCTTTACTACAATATGTCCTTCTGAGGTCGGAATTAATGCTAACCCCAGATGTAGTAATCCATCTCGTCCCAATAGATTCACCGGACACTCAGGGAACATTAGAATAGATAGCTGGCATGACTGTCCATTGGGATCTCTTATCCAAACTGGTTCAGACTCACAGACTTGTGTCAATTTCCCACTAGCTGACCTTACTGTTATTTACTGATCACTAAGTCTGGAATTTGGGATTGTTTCTCTACAGGTGGTCATGCATGCTTCGGTATCACAAAAAAAAGTCATTGATTTTCTATTCAACATTAAAGTAACTTTAGGTTTTATGCTATCTAGGGAGATAAGGTCCTAGAAATTTAGGAGGACATCCTGCCCCTGTGTTTTTTGGTTCTTTGTTTTTATCGGTATCTGAGGTACTAGGAACAATTTCACTTGTTTTCTGTCCTAGTCATGCTGAATTATTATTTCTCCTCTCAGGACAGTGTCTGGCCAAATGTCCTTCTGTCCCACAAAACCAACACCCTGAGGTGTATTGTCTGTAATTTCCTCTGCTCACTCCTCCTCTCTGACACCTGCGGTTTTGTCCTCTGCCTCTAAATCCTCCTCTTCCTCTGCTGTTTTGATAATAAATCTGTTCTTCTTCTTCTTGCTGAAAAAAGGTGTTGGCTATCTTTTTTTTATTTATTTATCCTTCATTACTTTTTCTGCATGGAGGGCATGATTTACATAGTCTTCTAGATTTGCTGTGGGGAACCCTATAAAATGTCTCCTTACCCAGGTATTAATTGCATCCCTGCAACCAGCATGTAGTGCATTTTTTAACTGCTGTTAATAAGCTCCTTGCTCGTTTTCATCTTCTTGTAGACCACTATGTATTTTAAACACTTTTGTCAGTCTAATCCTATATTCTTCAAAAGGTTATTCCTCTTTTTGTTTCACTCTGGCTATTTCTGCGTAGTCAGCTTTGCGCCTGTATCTAACTGTAAGCCTATTGATTAATCCCCTCACTCTGCTTGTTCTGCTGTTAAAAAGAGTAAAATATTTTCTAAGGTTACTCAGAGAAAAAAAAACCATGTCATGCCATGAACCTCCGTGACATGCTGTATCAACAGCCTTTAGCATCTCAAAACAATAATAAAAAAAAAATAAACACAAATAAAACATACATGAGGTACAGCCATGGTCGGGATGGATTTAATCACCAAAGGGACTCATTTTATCCCATCCAATCCTGTCAAACCTCATCAGATCTTTGGTACAAAACAAAAACTTTCCACCTACTCTTTTACTCACTTTCTTTTGTCCTGCTGTTCTACTTTGCAAGTCCATCAAAAATTACTTCTTAGCCCTCTGACCTTTTCTGCTTTCCAAAAAAACGTCCATTCTTATCTCCTGCATCACATTTCTCTCTTTTTATTTACTTTTAACCAATAATCTACATCCTCATAACCTTCTTTGTCCATTTTTCTTAAATCACGTGTATTTTTAATGTACTTTTAATTATTGCATCCTATAGATTAACTAATTTTTTGAGTTTAAACGACCATCATAATGATATGTGGTTATCCATTTATCTAAATATTTTAATTTTAACATTTTAATTTGATCATGTGCTTCTATAAATTTCCAATCTTTGCATTGTTATTCATTTTTAGTTTATTTTACTCGCCCCTTTTTGCATTTGTTTTTAATTTAAATTTGGTCCAGCATATAAATACATAGGGTATTCTAAATGCTGGATTATTCTGCTCAGTAGGGTGACAGAAAAATCTCCGTTTGTGGTAATTCTCACTTCAACTTTTTCGAGTGGAGAATTCTTGCCTTTGCATTCACAAAAGTTTGTCACTTTCGATCCTACTGCTTTGGTATGAGGCAAAACCTAGTGATTTAAATCCTCCATTCATCTCTCACATGCACACATTTCACACGCGTAATTTTCTTAGTATTTTTGTTTAAATACTTAAACGCGGACTCCGCCATCCTGGAAACACAGAATTTTCAGTATTACTTATAGATACTTCGAGGACTCCGCCGTCCCCATTTTTAAACATGGAATTTTCAGTATTACTTCTTAATACTTTTTCAGGACTCCACCGTCCTACTTTTTACCTGTTAGGGCCTAGGATTCACAGGGTTTTATTTCACGCAATGACCCCCAGTCATTTGTCACACTTTTTTAAATCCAAATTCAACTCACCACTTTGTCTTCTCCTCTCTCTCAGAGTTCCATCAGCCGTCAGACCCCAGTGGGCGGACCGAGATCCAGTCCCAGAAAGGGTCTGTGAGTCTGATAACGACTGCCGTCTACCAACCCGCTGGAATCATCAGACGTAATTGGACTCCGGCTCCGAAGGACTAAATTAATGTCAGGTTTAAACAACCTACAATACTTGTAACATCACAAAAAGAAGAGAAAGACAAAGAATTAGTTATTTACTCACTGCGAGGAGAACGGACAAAGATGTTTTTAGTTACAATCTCTCTACCGCTCTGAAAAACATCTGTCCGACCCTCTCTTTTTATTATCTTTTCGGGGGTCCCTAATTACAAAGAACGTTACTCTCTTAGGATGGGAAAAACAACTGCATCGTATACAGGTCATAAACACCATTATCTTTTAACAACACACTTCCACAGTATCCTCCAATTTTAAGATCAGTGTGTTGTCCGTTCAGCACAATCAGCCATCTTTTATGACCTCCTCAACTGCAGACTGCTTCCTTCTCAGCTTCATTTATGACCTTTGCCTGCAGACAAACTCATCACATCCTTTACTCACACAAACATCATGAAAGGTTATAAAAATCAAATAGTCAAGTTAAAGAATAGGAGAAAATATAAGATAAATCTATATTAAATTATTTCAACAGTTTCCAGTGTTATAAGGTCCTTCACAGTATGTACATCTACATAATGGACAAGGGACGGCCCAGGACTGGGAGTAGGTGATGCAAGTTATACCTTAATAATGCCTTTAGGGTCTTTTCCTGATTTGTCAACACCTATGACAAAATAATGACCATTAATTGTCTTAAGAGATCGTGGGGTGAATATGAGGAGGTTCGCAGGTCCACCAGGTGTTGGTGTGACTCTAATCAAGGATATATTATTTTGTAGCTGTCCTAAGTTGTTCATGCGGTCATAATGATGAGTGTAACTGCCTGGTCCAGTGTTCCACAATACCTGATCCCAACTTCCACATGGATTCCGAGACAATTCACTGGGGTGGCCTCTCAACACACACATATACAGTAGATGTCATAACCACACCAACCCACCTGGTTGGTTCCACAATTAATAATGTTACATAAGTCAAGTTGTGCTACCGTGATTCCTTTAGTATTAGCATGAATGGTCAATTTGGCGCCATAAGAAGGGGGCTGTTTAGTTTCGGTGCTCCCACCAGTGCCCTCCATTTTGGTTATTAGTGCGGCCGCTAGTACTGTAATTAAGCATGCCTGGAACCGACAATGCAATGGAACTTGCTGAAATGTAATCATCATGTGAACTTTAATTAATCCTTTCAGAGAGAAGATAAAATGAATTAAAGCAATATCAATATACACCTCTTACTCCAGAGGGGACAGAAGGATTCTTTTACATTAACTATGCTTTAGGCCCTGCTGCCTCTGCCTTACTTTTGCCTTTTGGACTAGTGCATTTCCTGCCTCTGTAGTCTCAGGGTGCTTAAAACCTTTTCAGACAATTTATATTAATTAATAATCAATGTCAGATCTCAGGTTAAATATACTGACAAGTTTACTTATTGGAAAATGTTTATTTTACTAGTTTCTATTTATGTTTAAGTTAATTTAATTTATTTGGAACTGGAAATTTTATTTAATTTAATGTTTACCAAACACGTCTTTGTATGGTATTTGGATATTTGTTTGTTTGTTATAAGCATTTCTGAAATTGATTTATTTATTTACTGTTGTTTGTCATTGTCTGAAATCATTGTCTGAAATAAATAAATAATAAAAATCCTCAGCAGGGATGTCTTGACCCCTTCTAAGTGGAGGATGTCTCCTCGGTCCTATTAATTAATCTGCGTTTCTTCATTAAAAACAAACAATGTCTGGGTTCAATCACTACAATCCTTATGGTCCCTGAACAGTAAGCACAACAATAGATGAATATAATAAAAGAGTAAAAATACAATAACATATAAAATATAATTTTTGTTAAGTAAAAATCATAAATTGAAAATGTTATTTTATTTTATTTTTTTCTTGTCTTATCTCGTCCTTTTGTCCTCCGGGTGGCGCAGTCTCGCTGTTTGTTGGTCCCTTATACAGGTGACATCTTGTGCACTGGTGTCTGTTAGTCTTCTTTCTTCAACAACCTAGTTGTCTGACAGCTCAGGGGATTATTCTGCCCCTTGTGATGAAGGTGTGTTTCCTCCAATCTCCTCCAAGGTCTCCCTGGTTCCGGTGCCTCGGCGCACTGGCTCCAATGAAACCACGTGTCTCCTTTGCCCTTCAGCCTCACTGCGTGGGATGTCCTCTCGGTCACCTGGTATGTTCCTGTGAACCTTGGCTCCAACCACTTTCGCTTGAAGACTTTCAACCACACTCACTCGACCTGGGGTGTTGTTGGCTCTCCTGTAGATCTCTCAGCTCCCAGAACCTTGTTGTAGGTTTCCACCACAGTCTGTAGCTGAAAAAAATTGTCTTTGTGTGACAGATTCTGTATATCACCTGTAGATGTCAGAACTGCTCCTCATGGTCCCGGAAAACTCCTTCCGGGTTTCCAGCTCGTATGGAGTGTATCCTGTGGTTGAGTTCACTGAACACCTGATTGACATCAAAGCAAGAGGTAATGCATCAACCCATGATAATTTGGTCTGTGCACAGATTTTAGCCAATTTGTTTTTCAGGTTTTGATTCATTCTTTCAACTTTTCCTTGGGACTGAGGGTGATACACCGTGCGAAACCTGTGTTTCAGCCCCAAACCGGACTCCACCTGTTGCAGCACCTGGTTCTTAAAATGGGTTCCATTGTCAGTCCTTATCTTTTCAGAAAACCCGTGTCTGGGAATGTAGTGGTTAATGAGACATTTAACCACAGTTTTACTATCTTCCTTTTTCCCTGGCCATGCTTCTGGCCATCTTGTGAAAGCTTCCACACACACAAGCAGATATCTGAAACCTCTTACTGACAGCACCATGTCTGTGTAGTCAATAATTATTTCCTTTCCAGGTCTTGTGATTAAAGGAAATTTTCTCTGCAACGGTGTCAAAGTTTTCTTTGGGTTGAATTGTCCACACACTGTACAGCATTTCACAAAGTGTTTCACCATGTCTGTCATAAAAGGATGCCACCACTCCTTCAGATTCTCCAGCATCTGTTTAATTCCAATGTGTCCTACTCCATGTGCGTCAGAAAAAAGTTCCAGTTTAAGTCCAGGAGGGAACACCATCCTACCATGTGGTCCTCTCCAACATCCTGACTGCTCTGTTGCTCCTCTCATCCTCCACATGTTCTTCTCCTCAGGGGCTGCTCTGCTTTGCAGCCCCACTACTATCTCTAAGGTCAACTGTTCTCTCACTTCCTCCTCTTCAGCCACCATCATCATGTGAGCAATATAACCTGCTGTTATCTCGGCAGAATGGTCAGCAGCTCGATTCCCTCTTGCTACTTCTGAATCAGTGCTGTCATGTCCTTTACATTTGATCACTGCTACTTTTGCTGGTAACAACAAGGCTTCTGCTAGCTCTTTCATTTCTGCTTCATGTTTTATAGGTTTTCCTCCAGCTGTTAAAAATCCCTCTCTCAACCACTGACAGAGTTACACATGAACGGCTCCTGCTGAGTAAGCTGAGTCCGTGTACACATTCACTTCCTGCCCCTCTGTCAGTCTGAGCGCAGCTATTACTGCCATAACTTCTGCTCTCTGCGCTGATTGGTGTCCTTCCAACCTTTTTGCTTCCACTGTTACCAGTCCTGATTCTGTCTGTTCTACCACAGCATAAGCAGCCTTCAGTCCTTCAGCATCATGCCTAAAACAGCAACCATCTGTGAACAGCTGTCTCACCTGTGGTCCCTCAAGGGGACTGGCTTCTAAATCTGGTCTTACCTTTTCTGTCCTGCTAACCAGCTTTTCACATTGATGTGGTTCCCCCTGTGTTTTTCCGAGTTCACATATGCCACCACACTGTGAGTTGTTAAACATTCAGAGGGTGTCCCATCACTAAGTTAGCTGTTTTTTAAATTAATTTTGCCAACCCTGCTGCATGTTGCGTGCATTGTGGGTGGTGTTTTTCCATGTTATCCATCATTACTGAAACGTACATCAGCACTCTCCTCTCTCCCCCTTTTTTCTGAAACAAAACTCCATTTACTGCCAGTCTTGTTACAGAAACATCCAAATAAAATGGTGTGGTGTTAGACTGGAAGCGTAAGCTCTGCCGCACTGGAGAGAAGCTGCTTTAACGCAATAAAGGCTTCCTCTGCTTCCTGTGTCCAATTAAGGACATTGTTGAGATTTCACATGCCCTGTTCTCTGACTAGGTCTCTGAGGGTTTGTGTGAGATCGATGTTACCTGGGATGTAGGTCCTACTGTAGCCTGTAAGGGCCAAAAATGACAGCATGTCTTTCACCTTACGAGGTTTAGGATGTGTTAAAATACTTTGCTTATGTGAACCTGAGATGCTCGTGCTTCCTGCAGTAATAACTCTGCCCTGGAAGGAAACTTTCTTCCTTGCTATTTGTTGTTTATTTTTACTGACCTTGAATCCATGTTTATGCAGATGTCTCAGCACGAGTTCTGTACACTGCAAACAGAGCTCCGCTGTAGATGCTCCCAGTAGGACGTCATCAACGTACTGAATGAGTCACGTTCTGTGGTAGGGGGCAAGTCTGTAACACATCTTTCAAAACCTGGTTAAATATACCTGGGGAAAGGGTGAACCCTTGTGGCAGACGGGTGTAGCGCAGCTGCTCCCCACCATAGATGAAAGAAAAAATGTCTCTGCACTCTTCTGCTAATGGCAAACAGAAAAAGGCATTAGCTAGATCAATACATGTGTACCAATGCTGTGAAGGTTCAAGGTTGGAGAGAGCAACATAGGGATTTGGGACAGGAACAGTAGGAGTCACCAGAACTGAATTTATTGCTCTTAAATCATGTGACATGTGATATTTTCCAGTACCTTTTTTCTCTACAGGAAGGATGGGTGTGTTCCATGATGAGGCTGAGGGTTCTAACATGCCTGCTGCCTTCGGGCAGCAGGCATGTTATGCAATGGTGTCTCTGATGCCGTCCTGAGCCTGTTGTTTGTGTGGATACTGTGGGACCCAAATAAGCGAGGGAGATGCAACCTGAATAGAAACTGGGGCGCAGGGGGTTAATCCTACATCTGTGTGCCCTTCAGCCCATAACTGATGAGGTAGGCTCTGTAAAAGAGCTGCAGCTTTGGGATGATCTTTTTTTTCTCTTCCATGATGACATGTGAGCATCTCATGCTGCAACAGTTCATCAGTAGCTGTACATTTTATACAATATGTGTCTGTGCTTTTAGAATACCTTAAGTTGGTGACTGAGGTGTCCTGCCAGTCCCCAGCTGCCAGAGAGCGCTTTACCACTCCTCCCAATTCCTTGATGCTCAGGATGCAAAGAAAGAGAAAAATGAGGAACAGCTTCATCTGACATTAAATACCATTCTGCTTGGTCAGGTGTTAAATCAACTGTTGCAGCCACACCCTCTGGAGCCACATAATTATTTTTGGATGAAATGAACCATGTCCTACCTTCTACTGTTTCATTAAACAAATCTTGGTACCATTCAGTGTGACAATGGTCATAGAACAGAGTGACATGGGGCGGGTCAGGCGGAGAGGTGTAGGGGCAGAGACTTTGAATCCAGGGTTTCCACAGGTGATACACAGAGAAGATCCTGCCTGAAAAAGATGCTGCTTGGAGAAGAAGTTGCGGTCAGCAGTCCCCAGTAGATGAAAACATATTCCTCTGCAACTGGCTGTAAAAGGTATTGTCCATGCTGAAGCATTTGTCCACATGCCAAAGAGGAACCATCTGGAAAAGTTACTGTTAACCTATCAGTACCACACAACACTGATGCTCCCAACTTCACTAATAAGTCTCTGCCCAGCAAATTAACAGGTCTGCTGGGTGAACACACAAAAGCGTGAGTTACTCTCTGAGTCCCAATCTGAACAGGAAGTGGTACAGTCACAGGCAGAATTTGTGCAGCCCCTGAGAAGCCCATCACAGAAACAGTCTTGGTAGAGAGCAGTGGTTTAGGAGGTTGCTGTGTTACAGTGGAATAAGTAGCTCCAGTGTCCACTAAAAAATTCAGACAATTCTCTCCCACCTTTGCAGGCAACATGGGTCTGCTGTGCCCATGCTGCCTTGGTCCTCCTCAGGGGTGTGTCAGTATGGACTGTAAGACAGGTGTCCACCCATCTGTGGATACTGGTGGGGTGGGGGATGTGCCATACCTGCATTAGGAGGGACCGTTACTCCCTGCTGTGACCCCCAGGTAGGGCAGGTGGGTGACCAATGTTCAGACTGACCACAGTTGTAGCACACATCTCCCAGTGCCCTGCTGGCTCCACCCCTTCCTCTGGGTGCTCCACGCCATCCACCACGACCACGGTGACCACCAACATGCCATCCGCCTCCACTGTACCTGTAATTATAAAATTAATAGGGTGGAGGAGGGGGTAAACCCTCTCCTTGGCACTGATCAGTCATAGGTGGTAACATAGACATAGGGGTGTGTGCTGGTGGAGGAACAGGTTGAGCTGCAGTTAACATTACATTTTAAGTTTTATCAATTTTTCTCTTAATTTCTCTTTGGCCTCTTGCAGCTGCAATTTAAGGAGCTGGTTCTGTAGCTGTTCTTTCTCCTCTTTTTTCTTTTTCTCTGCCTCCTGAGCTGTATGTAAATGGTGAATTAAATGTTTTTCCCAAGTCTGTTCCCTGCAAATCAGGATTATTTTTAAATTGTTTGACACACCTCAACAGGAACTCCTTTTAATATGGCTTCTCTGAACAGTTCTCCCATTCCTATCCTGTCACCCTTGGGATTAACTCTTGTGTGTCCACTGCAGCACTAATGTGCTCTTTAGGATGCTGATTAGGGTCCCAATCGAATTGAGGGACTGCAACGGCGGCGGTGGGCGGATACTGATTTCTTATGGCCTTCCCTAGGGCTGTCATTACACGTGTCAGGGGTGTCTCATCAGGGTCCTTACTGCAATCAGCATTCTGTTCTATTTCTCTGGCAACTGAGGGACGCACAGATCGCCCCAAAATTGCTCTAAAGTCACCCAAGGCCAGTGTCATGCCTTTAGTCAATGTATCTAATTCCTGTAACCAGACACGTCCACATCCTGCAATAGGTGTCAACTTATCCACTAATGCCTGTACATCTCCCAATGAAAAAGGGACATATTTTGTCATTCTAGCTGATGAGGTCAACAACGGACATTGAAATCTGGATGGATCGCTCTGGCTACGGGTAGTCATGGTGTGTGTTCTC
The DNA here is from genome assembly GCF_021462225.1 of Girardinichthys multiradiatus. NCBI lineage: Eukaryota > Metazoa > Chordata > Actinopteri > Cyprinodontiformes > Goodeidae > Girardinichthys > Girardinichthys multiradiatus. The sequence goes on from NC_061800.1 coordinate 2,359,140, forward strand.
CCAGAATCTTTAAACTGTTTTTCTGTCATCTGTTGAGAATCTTTTGCATATAATTCATGCACTTTTGATTCCAATTGTGTAACCCCTCTTAAAAGTCTAAGCGTTTCTTGTGCTTCTGTCTCAGGCCCTCCTTCAACTCTTTCACTCAAGCAATCACTGCCAGAAGCCACACTACTCTGCTCAACACTTTCTTCCTTCTCCTTTACTTCTGGCTCAGGGATCCAATTGCCTTTCAGGGATATGTCCTCCTTTACAGGAGTCCCCGCTGTCTGCCGGTCACCAGACCGGAAGCCGTCAGGCTCAGAGCTGGGTGCCTCTGGCCGCGTTTTCTGTCTAGATTGTGAGTCAGAGCTGCACTCTCCGTCTTCACCGGACACTTTCAAAACACTTAATTTCTCTTTAAAATTCCCCAGGAGGGTCTGGCTCATTCCTGTTGGGGGATTCACTCATTGGGTAGAGTGCTGCAGGAGAAAGTTCTGTGTAGGGCCCTCTTTATCTCTCTGCGGTCAGAGAAGGGCTCATAACAGGCAGGTCCTCCCACTTGTGGTGTGTATACTTTTGATGGTTCAGGGACAAATGGGTTGTAATGCGCACGTAACTGGCCTGATTCTGTGTCTCCTATAATATATATTTCTCCATTTTGCACATCTATCATTGGATATATACCATGTGTGAGACTATAGGGTGGAGGGACACTCGGTGGGGGTACTGCTGTTTTTTTCTGACTGCTTCATTTGTGCTCTGTCCTTACTGCAGTGAATCAATCCCTGCCACCAAACCAACAAACAACCCCATTCTGTCTCTCTATTCCCTGCGTCTTTTGCTTCAACTTTACACTTTATTCCACCAAGTCGTCTTTTCTCATCAGCTTTAATCAACCAACTGTCTTTATCCTTCAAATGCCTCTTATATTCTCAGTTCAACCATCTACCTAACGGTTCCTTGTTATCTATTCCTCCTTCTCCTGCAACAATCACCTCCTTGATCTTTTCTATAGTTTTCTGAACTTCCTTCTTTGACTTTTTCTCACGTTTTTCCATAAATTCTGCCAGCACAGTTACCTGATCTGACAACGGTATCCAGGGACCTCTACCCCATCCATCATCACTCCACACCATCAATTTCTCCTTCCATGTTGCTCAACTGTTGTCGCTTGTTTTCCCCCTTTTTTTTTTTTGTCACTCTATGCCAATACAGTTTATAATAAAATCACAGCTTCTACAATTCCTTCACCTCTTATGCCTTAATGTTATGGCAGTACATTTATAATATAATCACCGCTTCTACAATCACTCACACTCAAGTGCAGCCATTCACAGCCACTCAATTTTATTCTCTTCTCACTCATATGCACAGTAAATCCAGTTAGACAAATACAAATACAACAAATACAACAGGATATATAGCTTGCGCGCGCAGAGGGCCTCGAACCCTTCCATTCAGCGGGACTTTTTAAATCTCTCCTGGTCCGACCGCTGTGATGCCAAACCCGGTTTGACACCTTGGAATCAACCCCCCGTTGACTCCCTGGAATTCCTTTTACTTAAATTTACTCTTACAGTCCTCACCATTCAAGTATCTCGGGCTGTCTTCCCTCACCTGCCAATTCAGGGTCTCGGGGTCCTATCCCTTGCCACTTAGAGACGTCCTCAGTCCCTCGGGGAGGCTCTTACTAACTCCAGCCTAAATACCCCAATCCTCGTCAGGACTGAGTTTGGATTGCCAAATCCGGAACTTATTTACTTCAACACCTTCACCATTCAAGTATCTTCGGTGAAAAGTATGTTAAAGCCTCAACATTCAAGCTAAAATGTTATCCGAAAAAAGCCTCACCATTCAAGTATCTTGGCTAAAATTTATATTGTGTCAATCAACAAATATTTTACTCAATATATAATTTCTTTACCTTAATACATTATTTCAACCAACAAATATTTTTACCCAAATCTGATCAGGACTGTAAATTTAAGAGAAAAGAGATATCTATTCCACAACACCACCTACACTATTAGCAGGCAAAAGGAGAATAAATATAGATCTCCTTACCTTTTGTTTTGGGTCGACCCTGTGGTGTTGTAGAACGACGTCTGCCTCGTAGTCAATTAATTATCCTTTTGTCAGTGCCAAATCCGGGTCACGGCACCAAACTGTCGAAGTAGGAAAACTATACTGGCCGTCCGTTAACTCTTACATTACTCCTCACCTCTCATCGACTCTTTTTATTTGGCACCCCAAAGGACAATCCTCAGTCAGAGATCAGTTGTAGTTTCCACACATTTATTAAAACCAATCTGAATTCAGAGTGGAGACATCACACTTACACTGATACCTGGAAACGTCTGTGTGTTGTCTCACTGGGGGCTGCGTTACATTACATTTTATACCCCACGCTGCTATGCAGTACACATACACAATCATTCTGTCTGTGGATGTCCCCCCAGCAACAGTATCAAAGAAACAGAGATACTGTTTCTTTGATACTGTTGCTGGGGAGACAGTATCAAAGAAACAGAGATACATTTCATCATTTAATTAAAGAATTGTTTCCCACACATCTTCAGGAATCTTCAGGGAGAGGAGTACCATGCCTCCCCAATACACTGCCGGCTTCTCACGATACAGACAGAAAACACCTGCAAGCTTTAACCTTGAATAATAAACACTCATTGTGTGATCCCACTAGAAGCTACTGTTTAAAGATTTTTCTAATTCTCAAAAGCATAACTAAAAACTCCTAATAATAATCAATCTATAAGCAGCAAAGTCCCAAATATATCTTAGTTTTAGCTACTAATGATAATACATTTATATTTCCACACTACTGATAATAAGGCATTTATATTTCCACACCGCCCATTATCATTTTTGGGAAATGTCATATCTGCTTGACAAGGACCTACACTGCAGCACATGGAAATGGAGCTGTCTTTGCACTTGATGTGAAATGCTTCAACATGAGAAGGATCTGTCGGATATTGCATAATACATAGCTTTGCAATTGTGTCATCTCAATCACACACAGCTAGTTCATGGCCTTCTTGTTCTCTTTCCATTCTCATAATCACTTTCATTATGAGAGACTGTTTCTGTGGCTGTCCAGACTGTCAGACTGGGGACCTGGAAATTCAGTCTAAACACAGAGAGTGTTTTAAAATGTTTATTATAAAAGCCTCTAGGAAGGGAGCAGGAAACAGCTGGAAGGGAAAGAGAACGATTTGTGGCTGTGTAGGATAAGAGTGAGTAAAGTAAAACTCAAAATAAAGCCACTAACCTTCTCAGAAGCTAGGAGGGGGCAGAAATCCTCTGTGCTGTTCCTGGAGTTCGATCTCCGTCCCAAAGGTTGCGTCCAAGGGCTCCACTGACAAGGACCTGATGATGTCACAGTGGGGTCAGTGAGAGCAGAGCAAGGCAGCTTTAAACCAGTGGAGAGAGAGGGGGTCGAGACAGAGGCGAGGTCCGTTCTCCAGGCGAGGGTCTTGGAACCAAGGGGCAGAAAAGGAGCTAGAAAATCCGAAGGGCTGGGCTTGGGGCGTAATCCAGTTAAACAGGCGTGGGGTCTTTGTCCAGATATTAGAGAGCGAAGAGAGGTCCGGCAGGGGAAAGGTAAGGCAGAAAAATCCAAAAACACAAGCTGGGTGAAAACACTGATCAGGCAGGCAAAGAACGCTGGACATCTACTCATGGTTAGGCTTTCAATAATCTGGCATTGACTGTCTGTGGAGCCAGACAGAATACAAAGGTGGAAACGAGCCTGAACAAAAGGTTTGTTCCTGAGACACATGGAAAGAGGGATGGACCCTCAGAGGACGGGGGAGTTTAAGTCTGACTGCCACAGGGTTAATAACCTTGGAGATAGGGAATGGACCAATAAAACGAGGAGCCAGCTTACGACTCTCCACTCTGAGGGGTAAGTTCTTCCCGGAAAGCCAGACCCTTTGACCAACCTGATAATCAGGGGCAGGAGAGCGATGACCATTGGCAGACTTGGCATGAACTTGGGACATCTTAAAGAGGGTGGGTCTGGCCTTCCTCCAAACTCTCTGACACCTGAGATTCACAGAATGGGCTGAGGGAACCCTGGCATCTCTTTCCTGAACAGAAAAAATGGGTGGTTGATAACCAGGGGCGTGCACAGATAGACACTAGGTGGTGCTAAAGCACCTGCCCTTTTATCCTTTGGAGATAAAAGTGCCCTCCTGAAATCTTTTTTTTTTTTTACAGTGTATAAAAAGGTAAAATTTCTGAATTTAAAGGCCTATAATACCAGTGCCCCACGTTTTGAAATTTTGAAATCCCCCCCCCTCCCTTCGCCAACACACATACGTGTCCTGCCTCATGTGTCTCTCAACGGAGATGGGCGCAGAGCGGAGAGGTGGACCTGCACTGGTGCAGCTTACCTCTTCTCTCCTCCCCTCTGCCGTCAGATAGAGCCCTGCCCTGCCGACAGGCCGGCTAACCATCCAGGAAACAAACAAAACAAATATACTTGCTTCCTAAACTTCAGAAAAAGTTAAAACTTCACCTGCCACCATTTTATCTAACAGGCCAATGAATGGCATACCTTTACCCGCTATGTCTTCTATGGCCACCACCATGCGCCAGAAGAATGTCTACGATTTAACTCTTAGATTAAATTCGAAGAAATAAATTAATTAAAATCTATCTCATAGATGTCGGTATTACATTTGTTATTATGGTCCATGATGACTTCTGTTTGAGTCATGTTTTTTTTTATTGGAAATACGGCCAAATCAGCTGGTTAACATTACAATTCATACACTACTAATACCTTTAATAAAGTTCAGTAAATGTGGGGCATGTAGGTTAAGTTGTATGTTCTACTTCTGTGTGTGTAAAAATGATGATGTGATCAGAATATTTTCATTTCTAAATAGCAGACATCTTATCAGTTCTCAGGACTTGTAATCTCATTAATTTAGAATGGTCACTGGTTACTCACATTTCTGAAAATAACTAATTTAGAGTGACCTACCTGGTAAATTTGGCAGTGTAACCTGCTTTGCTACAACATAAGGTTATTTGGTGCAGAAGACATTTTGTGATAAAAGTACAGAATGATATAGTCAAGACAAACACGTTGTGCTCAGTGTGTAAAAAGAAAAGAAATGAAGGATAACGTAAGTTTCAAATTTGACGCAGGAAGTTCAGGTTGTGAATCAGTAATCTAACTTTTAATCAGTCTACGATAATTTTGGTGCCTTATTAATCTTAAGAATTTTGTCAAATGCATTCTTGTTTTGAGTTTTTTTTTCCTGGGTGGTCATTTCCCTTCAACCCACAGGACAGTTTGTTTTGGGGGTGCTTAGTAATACATATAAATTATGTTCATGTTGTGCCTGTTGTGCAGTCTCACACTACAAAGGCAACCGACAGCTCCATGTGCCGCACAAAGTGCCCTTTTTTTCCATTTGAGCACCTGCCCCCCAAAATCTCTGCGCACGCCACTGTTGATAACCAAACACAACATAAAAAGGGGATAGACCAGTGGTACTGGAAGGGAGGGAGTTGATCGCATGTTCTACCCAAGGAAGGTTGTGTGATCACTTGGAAGGGTCCTGGCTGCATAAGATGTGTAGTTTGGTCTCAATCTCCTGGTTGGCCCTCTCGGTCTGGCCATCCGTTTGAGGATGGAATCCTGAGGACAGACTGACAGACACCCCCAGCAGAGAGCAGAACTCCTTCCAGAACTGGGAGATAAACTGTGGCTCCCGGTCAGAGACAATGTCAAAAAGTAATCCATGGAGATGGAAAACATCACGGGCCAGGACCTCTCCCAACTCCTTTGCAGGGGAGAGTTTCCTCAGGGGGACCAGGTGAACCATCTTGGAGAATCTGTCCACAATGGTGAGTATGACCGAATGACCATTGGATGAGGGTAATCCAGTGATTAAATCCATGGAGATGTGAGACCAAGGGTGTGATAGAACTGGGAGTGTTCAAAACAACCCAGAGGGAGGGCGTCTAGAAGGCTTGGTCTGGTTACACTGTAGGCAGGAGGCAAAAACTCCTTGACATCTCTAAACAGGGAACTCCACCAGAAACTAGATCTAGCGATTTGTAGGGTCTTCTAGAGACCTGGGTGACAGAAAAATCGAGACCTGTGACAGAAAGACGACCTCTAGGACAAGAAAAAGGTGACGGGTGGTCCCGATGGGCCTCACGAACCTCCCTCTCTACCTCTAATCTAGTAGCAGATAGCCAGATGGCCTCAGCCAGAATAAACTCCTTAGCACCACTGGCATTGGTTTCCTCGGAGGGTTTGTGAATTCCTAGAGAGAGCGTCTGGCTTAGTATTCTTCGCTCCAGGCCTGTAAGACAGTAAAATTGAATTGGCTAAAAAAAAGTGCCCACCTGGCCTGTGTGGGGTTCAGTCTCTTGGCTGACTTGAGGTACTCAAAGTTCTTATGGTCAGTCCAAACTTGAAAGGACATCTTGGAACATTCAAGCCAGTGCCTCCATTCCTCAACAGCCATTTTGATAGCCAGTAACTCGCGGCCCCTTACATCGTAATTGCATTCTGCTGGGGAGAAAGACCTGGAGAAAAAAGCACAGGGGTGAATCTTGTTATCAGGAGCCATCTGGCTAAGAACTGCTCCTGCCCCAGTGCCTGAGGCATCTACCTTCACAATAAATTGCTTGTCTGGGTTAGGGGAGCTGAGAACTGGGGCTCTAGTGAACAGCTACTTAAGTTTCTTAAACGCTTCCCAGCCTGATCTGTCCATAGAAACTTGACATTGGAGGAGGTGAGAGCATGAAGGGGGGCATAAACCAAACTGTAGTTCCTGATAAAGCGGTGATAAAAGTTAGCAAAACCCAAAAACCTCGGAAGTTGCTTATGGTCAACAGGATGGCCAGTCCTGGACAGCTGATATCTTGACTGGGTCCATGGAAACTTGGTCAGGGGCGATAATGAATCATAAAAAGGAAGTTGACGTCTGGTGGAATTCACACTTTTCAGCTTTAACAAATAAGTTATTCTGTAACAGCCTGAGGGGAACAGACCTAACATGCTTCTTATGAGAAGCCAGGTCCTTAGAAAAGATCAGAAAATCATCCAAATAGATGTAGACATACTGACCCACCATGTCTCGAAGGATGTTATTTACTAAGGACTCATTAAGAGCAATAGTGAGTCCAAAAGGCATGACAAGGTATTCATAGTGACCTGTAGGTGTGTTGAATGCCGTTTTCCATTCATCTCCCTCCCTGATACGGACTAGATGATAGGCATTGCGTAGATCTAGTTTAGAGAAAACAGAAGCCCCCTGAATGAGATCAAAAGCTGAGTCCATGAGAGGGAGAGGGTAACGGTTCTTCATGGTTATTCCATTAAGACCCCGGTAATCGATGCAGGGCCGGAGAGACCCATCCTTCTCTACAAAGAAAAATCCTGCCCCAGCCGGAGAAGAAGAAGGTCTAATGATCCCTGCTCTGAGAGACTCATCCACATATTTCTTCATAGTTAGACTTTCAGGGTTAGAGAGAGAATACAGTCAACTCTCAGGGGGCATGGTACCTGGTAGAAGATCTCCAGTCTATGTGGGGGTTATGTTTCAATAACCAGGTGGCCCCGAGAACCACATGTAGTTGGGGTGACTGAATGACCATAAATTTCAGATCTTCATGATGGTTACCACCAAGGGATAAATGAATAGTTTCTTTATCAGCATGCGAAGGATTTAGAGTGTGACCATCCAAGGCCAAAATCCTGTGAGAAGATGGGGCGGTTTTTAGCTTGATCCCCAGACTTCTAGCAAAATCTTCATCAATAAATTCAGTACCGACCCCTAAGTTGATAAAAATACTGGGACAGAAAAGATCCTGGTGGCAACTCTGACCTTGGCCTATAAACAAAAAGAAGAGGAGGTCTGGGAAGAAAAGCTTTGGCTCAGTAGAAGCCTCCGTCCTTCTACTGAGCCTGGTCTTTTAACTGACACCTGAGGGAAATGTGTCCCTTACCTCCACAATAAAAACAGAGGCTTAATCTCCTCCGTCTCTCACGTTCCTCTGACGTCAATTTACTTCGACCCAGTTGCATGGATTCTTCAGGCTGAGGGACGGGAGGAGGGGAAGGACGAGAAATATGAGAGAGTGCAGGGTAAACAAACTGCTTGGAAGATGTGCATTTCATGTCCGCATGACTTCTCTCCCTCCTTCTTTCAGTGAGCCTAAGATCTATCCGGGTCGCCAAATCCTCCAAGTCTCTTAGGGACTTAGGGTAGTCTCTAGTAGCCAGTTCATCTTTGATTTCCTCGTTTAAACCCTGCATGAAAGCATCCATCAGGGATCATGGTTCCATCAACTATCAGCAGCCATGACGTGAAAGACGATAATATATTCTGGGACTGATCTCTTACTCTGCTTGAAAGAAAATAACCCCCTAGCAGCCTCCCTCTCAGGAAGGATTGGGTCAAAAACTCAAATCAGTTCTTTGGAAAACTCTGAGTAAGAACCACAACTGTGTGAATCCCGTTGCCATTCAGCTGTGCCCCACTGTTTAGCCTTTCCAGAAAGGAGAGAGATAACAAAGGCTACCTTGGCTCGCTCCATGGGAAACAAGGAGGATTGCTGCTCAAAATGAATCTCACACTGAGTGAGAAAAGGACAGCACTTACATGATGGCGCCGCAGATGGTCGCCTCGGCTTGTTGGTGCGCATTGTTTTGTCTTGTTTTGTGCTTTAAAACGGTCTTCTGTGATGGTACCCGGAGCTCTCTCACCAGAGAAGAACTCATGAACATCAGGGCTACTACACCAGAGGAGTTATTTCCCACTTTTCTGCCTACTGCTCTGGAATTTTTGGACATTCTGGTCAAAGGTGCGCTCACCTTTGTTCACGCGGTGAAACGCCGGAAGAGAGGGAAACGGGCTGGGGTGCTGGTACGTCTTCGCCAGCGTGGACTACGAACACCGTTACCTGGAATATTTCTCTCTAACGTGCGCTCACTTCCCAACAAAATGGAGGAACTACAACTGCTGTTGGGGAAAAACAGGGACTTTTATTCATCGGCAGTTTTGTGCTTCACGGAGACGTGGCTGTGTGGATTAATACCGGACTCTGCGCTGCAGCTGGCAGGATTCCAGCTCTACAGAGCGGACAGAGACACGGAACTCTCCGGCAAAGCGAAAGGTGGAGGAATCTGTTTTTACCTCAACAGTGGTTGGTGCAACGACGTGACAGTGATTCAGCAGCACTGTTCTCCAGACCTGGAAGCCTTCATCATAAACTGTAAGCCTTTCTATTCCCCCCGTGAGCTCGCTTCGTTCATCCTGGTCGGTGTTTACATCCCGCCGCAAGCTAACGTGCAGGTCGCACAGCGCATGCTCGCCGACCAGATACTGAGTGTGGAGCGGACCAACCCGGACTCCTTAGTTATCGTCGTTGGCGACTTTAACAAAGGTAATCTGACCCACGAACTCCCCAAATACAGACAGTTTATAAAATGTCCGACCAGAGAGGACAACATTCTGGATCACTGTTGCACCACCATCAGAGACGCTTATCACGTCGTCCCACGTGCTGCACTGGGCCAATCCGACCACATCATGGTCCAACTAAAGCTCTGCAAACCTGTTGTGAGGACGACAAGGAAGTGGAGCAGTGAGGCTGTGGAGAATCTCCAGGCGTGTTTAGGCTGTACAGACTGGGATGTGTTCAGGACTACTACCAACAGTCTGGACGAGTACACAGAGGCTGTGACTTCCTACATCAGCTTCTGTGAGGACAGCTGTGTACCATCATGCACCAGGGTGAGTTACAACAACGACAAACCCTGGTTCACAGCTAAACTCAGAAGGTTAAGACTGGATAAGGAAAAGGCCTTCAGGAGTGGGGACAAAGACATATACAGAGAGGCAAAGTACAAGTTTGGCAAGGCAGTGAAAGAGGCCAAACGACTGTACTCTGAGAAGCTCCAAAACCAGTTCTCAGCCAACGACTCTGCGTCTGTCTGGAAAGGGCTCAAGCAAATCACCAACTACAAGCCGAAAGCCCCCCACTCCATCAACGACCGACGCCTCGCCAACGACCTGAACGAGTTCTACTGCCGCTTTGAAAGACAAAGGGACAGTCCTGCAACCATCTCCCACGACGCCCCCCAACAGCTGCAGCCACAATCCACCACCCCCATCTCTCCAACCTCAAGAGGGGCCTTGGCACCTCCAACCCCCACCCTGAAGTTCCCCCCCACCAGCCCCCTACCCACGCCGAGGACGGCTCTTTCCATCCAGGAGAGGGACGTCAACAAACTCTTCAGGAGACAGAACCCCCGGAAAGCTGCTGGTCCGGATTCTGTCTCACCAGCCAGCCTGAAGCACTGCGCTGATCAGCTGTCTCCAGTCTTCACAGACATTTTTAACACCTCACTGGAGACATGTCATGTGCCAGCCTGCTTCAAGTCCTCCACCATCGTCCCTGTTCCCAAGAAGCCAAGGACCACAGGGCTTAATGACTTCAGACCCGTCGCCCTGACCTCTGTGGTGATGAAGTCCTTTGAGCGCCTTGTGCTCTCACACCTAAAAGACATCACCGACCCCCTCCTTGACCCCCTGCAGTTTGCCTACAGAGTCAACAGGTCTGTAGATGATGCAGTCAACCTAGCCCTTCACTTCATCCTCCGGCACCTGGACTCCACAGGAACCTACGCCAGGATTCTGTTTGTGGATTTCAGCTCTGCCTTCAACACCATCGTCCCAGTTCTGCTCCAGGAGAAACTCTCCCAGCTGAGTGTGCCCGACTCCACCTGCAGGTGGATCACTGACTTCCTGTCTGACAGGAAGCAGCGCGTGAGGCTGGGGAAGCACGTCTCTGACTCCCTGACCATCAGCACCGGTTCCCCCCAAGGCTGTGTTCTCTCTCCTCTGCTCTTCTCCCTGTACACCAACAGCTGCACCTCCAGTCACCAGTCTGTCAAGCTTCTGAAGTTTGCGGACGACACCACCCTGATCGGACTCATCTCTGATGGTGATGAGTCTGCGTACAGATGGGAGGTGGACCATCTGTTGGACTGGTGCAGCCAGAACAACCTTGAGCTCAACGCTCTAAAGACAGTGGAGATGGTTGTGAACTTCAGGCAGAACCCAGCCCCACCTGCCCCCATCACCCTCTGTGACTCCACAATTGACACTGTGGAATCTTTCTGCTTCCTGGGAACCATCATCTCCCAGGATCTCAAGTGGGAGCCAAACATCAGCTCCCTCATCAAGAAAGCCCAGCAGAGGATGTTCTTCCTGCGGCAGCTGAAGAAATTCAACCTGCCAAAGACTATGATGGTGCACTTCTACACAGCCATCATTGAGTCCATCCTCACCTCCTCCATCACCATCTGGTATGCCGCTGCTACAGCCAAGGATAAGGGCAGGCTGCAGCGTGTCATTCGGTCTGCTGAGAAGGTGATTGGCTGCAGTCTACTGTCGCTCCAGGAACTGTACACCTCCAGGACCCTGAAGCGGGCAGGGAAGATTCTGGCTGATCCCTCCCACCCCGGTCACAGACTCTTTGAGACTCTCCCCTCTGGCAGGAGGCTGCGGTCCATCCGGACCAAAACCTCACGCCACAAGAACAGTTTTTTCCCATCTGCCACCAGCCTGGTTAACAAAGCCCGGAAACCACCCTGACACTGTCCCATTCCCCCACACCCCCCCTTTTTTTGCTGACAGGACACTTGTAACTTGTAACTCTATGTGTTACATTAACGCTCAGCTTGGACTCCTGCTTTACTTGCACTGCTTTACTTGCACAATGATCACCTGCACTGTTGTATTGCTCTTGCATCTTATACTGCTCTATATTTACTCTCACTCACTTAAAACTGTGCACATATATTTATATTATATTGTAGATATGTTTATACTGTTTAATTTGTACTGTATTGCACCGACTACGCCAAAACAAATTCCTTGTATGTCCAAAAACGTACTTGGCAATAAAGCTTTTCTGATTCTGATTCTGATTCTGATCAGGATCTCCCTTAAACGTCTCAGGAGGAATGAGACGAGGCTCTCGGAGGGTTGAACCGGAGGGTTAGCAGAGAAACCGTGACCCTGACCCTGGGCACCAGAGGGACCAGATATTTGTGGAGGTTAATTAATTCAGACATTCTAGTCTCAAGACCTGAAATAGATCTCTCTACCTCAGCTCGCCACTGCTGTGTTGATGACAGGTCCATATTTGTCCAGATTATTACTGTTAAGCCACAGCCTGGGGACCCAGAAATTCAGTCTAAACACAGAGAGCGTTTTAAAATGTTTTAATAAAAACCTCTTGGAAGGGAGCAGGAAACTGCTGCAAGGGAAAGAGAACGCTTAGTGGCTGTGTAGGATTAGAGTGAGTAAAAGTAAAACTCAAAAACACAAGCTGGGTGAAAACACTGATCAGGCAGACAAAGAATGCTGGACATCTACTCACAGTTAGGCTTTCAATAATCTGGCATCGACTGTCTGTAGAGCCAGAGAATATAAAGGCGGAAATGCAGGTGCAGCAGGTTGACTTGATTGCACAGCAGCCGCAGAGTGAACAGCTGAGAGTGATGATCCAAAACGAAGCCAGCAGACAGCCGAGCCAGAATCCTAACACCCTACCACATAACTTCTTTTTCTACAAATAAATTATCATTGTAATAATAATAATAAATTATTAATATTAATATTGTTAGTAGTTGTAAAAATGTACATAAACCCCCCCCCCCAACAAATCTGAGCATTAAGACAGCTCTTTCCGAAAAGCTTGTCCCTTAACATGACTCTGGTATCGGCTCTGACCTTTCTTCATCATCTTTCTCCTCCTCCTCTGAAGCTGCTGCTGGTTTGATCTAGAAGAGCAGGATGCTGCTTCCCTGGCCTGCCTGCTGTAGCTCTCTTTCTTTTTCTTTTTTCAGCCTTTCTTTTCTCGGCATTATGCTGCAATTGGTAAATTTGTTTTGTTTGTTACCTGGATGGTTACCCTGCCGGTCACAAGGGCAGGGCGGATGAGAGAAGCATTGCACCATTGAGCATGCCTCTGAGTTCACATGTCTGCTTAGGGCGCAGCACATTCACGTTGAGAGCGGGTTGAGCGGAGGGTGTTGTCATGCAAAAGTATAAAAGTTAGCGGCATTGGTAAAAGTTTTTAAATCCAGAAATGCTACCTTGGACCACACACTAAAGCCACACTGTTAAATTTTTTTTTAAATAAATCATCGTTGTCCGTCGGTTGGGGGGGCGATGGGTTCTGATGAGGGGGTCTTAGCCGGGCGGTGTGCTGTGTTGATTGAGATGTGGCCTTGCTTTGGTGGAGGGACTGGCCAGCCTGCTTGGTGCGGCGAGGTGTGCCTTGCGGGAGGGTGGATGTCTGGCATCCTGGGGCACCTCCGGGGTTGAGTGTGGGGTTGGCGGGGTGCCCAGTCCTTGGTGTGCTGTGGTGGCCTTACTCCAATGCTTCCTTCTGTGGCTCTTGCTCCTGGCCGGGCACAGAGCTATGGTTGGCGGTCGGGTGGGCGGGGTGGTGGAGCATGTCTTGTGTCTGCACTGGGGCAGCTGGTGGGATGTGCTTGGCCTGGCTTACCCATCTGGTGCATGTTTCCCTCTCACAAACTGATGGGATGGGGCTGCTGGCACTGGCCAAATGATTGGGCGGGCTTGGCGGTGTGCTGCTCTGTTGGCTGTTGTGTCTGGGGGGGCTAGAGGGTGGCGTGGGGGGCTGAAGCATGTGGGGTGGGGGGGTTGTGTCCTCTTCTTGGATGTGGGATCACCGGCATCTGGATTGGCTGAGCAGCGATGGATAATGTTTCTACCTGGGCTAACGTTGTAGTTAGCCCTTTTAATTCAGCACATACTGAATTAAAGGAAATCAAATGGAAGATAGAATGGTTAAGAAGGCAACTCGTAACCATATAAATTTGACAGTTCACATCAGTAAATCAGAAGCAGAAAGTATTATCAAATAAAAATTGAAGAAAGAATGGCGGAAAATGTGGGATAGGGTAAGTAAAGGAAGATGGTTTTATAGGATCATCAAATCAGTTGGAGAAAAAAAAATGGAAGCAGGAGCAGAAAGGAGGAAATGGTAATAAGATTTGGACACACATAACTGAAAAATACACTTTTTAAAATACAAAAACATAATATGACTGTTGTGGGGAAAATGAAACAATAGAACATGTTATATTACATTGCCAGAAACATGAAATAGAAAGATATATGAGAGAATTTGAACAAATTTAAGAAACATTAAATATAATAGATATATTACAAAGGAAATTAGGAACCAAACAGATACAAATTATTGTAAGATTTTTAAAAAGAACTGAATTATTGAATATAATTTAATTATATATTATGTAATTTAGATATTAATCCATCATGAGTCACACTCCATACCAGTTAGTGGTGGTAATGCACACCTCAAGTTTTTTGCCAACAGCCAATAAACACCAGAAGAAGATGGAGTCGTGACCTAAATTAAACAGAAAATGAAGGATAAATGGCAAAAGGAATGGGAGAAAAAAAGAAAGGACGTTGGTTTTATAAAATTCAAAAGAAGACTGGAGAAATGAGAAGAACAGGAAGGGCAGGGAGGGAAGAAACAATTATTTCTCGTCTCAGATTTGGGCACACTGGGTTTAATAGTAATCTTTTTATTTTAGGGAAACATTTTTTAATTTTTTATTTACAAGGATTATAATACAATATCTTGTAGAGGGTTAAGTAACAGTGCAACAGGTTAAAGAAAATAAAATACAAGAACCTGGGAATATAGTGAAAAGAACAACAATAAGGCACATAAATGTAATGAAATAATTACTTAAAATAAAAGATGTGTAGACATGTTTGCGGATATTTTTTTGAGAAAATATGGATTTGAGAAGTCTCAATGAGGAGTGATACATTTTAAAGTTGTTTAAAAGAGGGTCAAAACAAGGGACAGAGCCTCTCCACTTACAGCAGTGTATGTGGTACTTAGCAAGCAACAAAACAATATTTACAACATATTGGCTATCAGGACCGTCAAAACAATTAACAATATGGTCAAAGGAAAACTGGGGGGATATTTTCAGTGACAACCATTCTTTGATGTCATTCCAGAATTTACTTGAGATAAAGCAAGTAAAAAAGAGGTGTTCAAGGGTTTCAACAGGACTATTGCAGAAGGCACATCCAACTAGATCAAATTTAAAGCGTTTTAATGTATCTGGATAAAGCTTTTTCAGCTACATTTGAATCCACATATAGTATTCTTCTTTTGTAATCACTGAATAATTTTGATTTAAATGCAGACGTAAGTACAACATTATTGAGTTTCCTATCAGTTAAGTCGATGTCATTTACAACCAGTTTGGTCTACCCAAACTGGTTGTAAATGACATTGACTGGAGTTGGAGTTGGAGTGACTCTAGAATATCTTAAAGTGTTTTGTATAAGATGAATAAGGGCAACCGGAATAGCTTTACAAACTTTCAGATATTCATGACTGGTACAGTTCAGATTAAACTTGTTAACAAGTTCATCGTGGTCTAACAAAACTCCATTGCTGTCGATTAAGTCAGTTACAAACAAAATCCCTTTTCTATACTAATCAGATTTAAAAACTGACTTCCTGTTGATAACTATTGTCCTATTATTCCACAATACAGAGCTGTGTGGGGTAAAATCGTGACTGAATATCATTTTCCAAAAAAGCAAAATTTGTTTGTGAAAGTTTGACAGTTGGACAGGAACCTTGGTTAAATTAAAGTCACATTTAAGCAAAAAAATCCAGGCCACCAATATTATCAAATAGGGCTCTAGGGATATGAAACCACACAGAGTTGGGGAGTGAAAAATAGGCTTTTAGCCAGTTTATTCTAAATGTACCTATTAGGGCTTCAAAGTCTAAGGTGTAAGGATTATGATTATTGATTAATTAATATTAATCAAGAATTATAATTTAAAATCATAATTAAAATTTTGGTATTTCTTCACCAAAAATCAGAGATGTCCTCTGGTGTTGTGATTATGGGTCCAAAGCTCTTTAATAATTACAAATATGAAAAGAACGAAATTACTTTGATGTTGATTTCTGCTCTCCACCGGTTGACGAGGGATCAGGTCTGAAGAAAAAGGAGGGGAGGGGGACCACGCGTCCGTGATCAAATTAAAGAAAAAAAAAACGGTAATTTCTCATCCATCCAGGAGGGGAAAAGATTAACCGTTAGTCGACTGCATTACACAAGGAGGAAAACTCATCTCCTTGGACATAGAACCTCTGTGGGTTTCCACCTGCGCCGGGTGTCGGCGTGGTCTCCGATCGGCATATAAATCTCCTGATCTTCTTGTATCAGACAGTGATAAAGTGATGTTCAAGCGAGTCAAACGCCTTGTAGAAGTCAAGGAATAAGATGAAACTGTCGCTATTAATAAAGTGTCAATAATCAAGCATGTCAAGAATAAGTCTTGTATGATGATGAATATACCTTCCCTTTATGAATGCAGACTGACATTTATTTATAACAGTCGCTAACCCACTATTTAAGCGATTGGGGTAAACAAGAGCCAGTATTTTATAGTCTGTGCATAATAATGGGTCTCCAATTTTCTAAGGACAAGGGGTCTTTGTTGGCCTTGGGGATCAGAGTGATGAGACCTCGTTTCGTGGTAGGTGAGAGATTGTTATTGGAAATACATTCTGGAAGGGCATCAAATAAAAGTTTTCTTAAATCATTCCAAAAAAACTGATAAAACTCAATGGTTAACCCATCAAGTCCTGGAGATTTATCCATTTGATGTATTGCTTTGTCTGCCTCTTCAATTTTTAAATCCTCGTCCATTAGGTTTTGAAAATCAGAGTCCATAGTTTCAATAGAGTCCTTAATTTGTACAAAGAAAGATTGGCAATTAGATTCAGAATAATTGAAAGAATACAGTTTACTATAAAATATTCGAATTGTTTTGTTTATTAATTCAGTCATCCGTAACAATACAATTAATGATTAGCTGCAAGGGCCTATTGTAATTGTAGGATTTCTTTCTTTCTTTTTTCTTTCTTTTTTTCATTGCGTCTCTGCGGGTCAATTTGGGGACTTCGCTATGCATGAAAACTCACACGATTTTACCCCAAAATTGTCCCCCACGTGAAATTCTTGTTCGGTAATGTCTTTGACAATGGGTGTGGCCAAACGGCTCTACAGCGCCCCCTGTAGTGAGATAGGCCGAACCGTAAGTCGTAGAGATCTGAAATTTGGCACACAGGTAGAGCTCCTCAAAGCAAGAAAAAAAGTCTCTTGGGGGTATGCCCTAAAACGCACAGAAAGTCGGCCATTTTGGGTCAAAGGCCAATTTTTGGCCGTTTTTCACTTTTACTCACCTCGAACGTTAATGAACTCCTCCCAGGGATTTTGAGCTATCGGCTTCATATTTGATCAATATGCAGATAAGGCATGGGGGATTAAAAGTTATCAAAATCCTGAGTTTTCGGCCATGTTTTGGGGGCGTGGCCGGGGCGCGAAAATGGTGTTTGCGCCCAAAGTGAAAAAATGCAATAACTTTCCAAAGAAATGCCAAATCACACCAAAGTTGGCATGAAGGAGGACCTTCGGGTTCCCGGCGATCCTATGGGGTCATATGCTGACATCATCAAAGCCACGCCCCCTGAGAACAAGAAGTCACTTTTTTTACCGGGAAAGATTGCCATCTGGCTGTCTACACTCAATCAACTTGAAACTGTCAAGTGACTGATAACTAGTGGGTCTAACTTCATTTGAAGCACAGTGACTTTTCATAAAAGGGCATGGCTGTGGTGGCGTGGCGAAGTTGGACATCACGCCATGGCCATATGTTTGGCTTTAATTTCCACATACATCATCTTATCTGCACCAAATTCAATATGATTGATCCTAGTCCAGTCCCCAACAGAGATCTGATGACATATTTGATGGGCGTGGCCTAATTCGTCCACAGCGCCCCAAGAACATTTAAAAAAAATCAGCCATTGATATACAGGGGTTGGACAATGAAACTGAAAAACCTGTCATTTTAGTGTTGGAGGTTTCATGGCTAAATTGGACCAGCCTGGTAGCCAGTCTTCATTGATTGCACATTACACCAGTAAGAGCAGAGTGTGAAGGTTCAATTAGTAGGGTAAGAGCAGAGTTTTGCTCAAAATATTGAAATGCACACAACATTATGGTTGACATACCAGAGTTCAAAAGAGGACAAATAGTTGGTGCACGTCTTGCTGGTGCATCTGTGACCAAGACAGCAAGTCTTTGTGATGTATCGAGAGCCATGGTATCCAGGGTAATGTCAGCATACCACCAAGAAGGACGAACCACATCCAACAGGATTAACTGTGGACGCAAGAGGAAACTGTCTGAAAGGGATGTTCGGGTGCTAACCCGGATTGTATCCAAAAAACATAAAACCACGGGTGCCCAAATCACGGCAGAATTAAATGTGCACCTCAACTCTCCTGTTTCCACCAGAACTGTCCGTCGGGAGCTCCACAGGTCAATATACACGGCCGGGCTGCTATAGCCAAACCTTTGGTCACTCATGCCAATGCCAAACGTCGGTTTCAATGGTGCAAGGAGCACAAATCTTGGGCTGTGGACAATGTGAAACATGTATTGTTCTCTGATGAGTCCACCTTACTGTTTACCCCACATCCGGGAGAGTTACGGTGTGGAGAAGCCCCAAAGAAGCGTACCACCCAGACTGTTGCATGCCCAGAGTGAAGCATGGGGGTGGATCAGTAATGGTTTGGGGTGCCATATCATGGCATTCCCTTGGCCCAATACTTGTGCTAGATGGGCGCGTCACTGCCAAGGACTACCGAACCATTCTTGAGGACCATGTGCATCCAATGGTTCAAACATTGTATCCTGAAGGCGGTGCCGTGTATCAGGATGACAATGCACCAATACACACAGCAAGACTGGTGAAAGATTGGTTTGATGAACATGAAAGTGGAGTTGAACATCTCCCATGGCCTGCACAGTCACCAGATCTAAATATTATTGAGCCACTTTGGGGTGTTTTGGAGGAGCAAGTCAGGAAACGTTTTCCTCCACCAGTATCACGTAGTGACCTGACCACTATCCTGCAAGAAGAATGGCTTAAAATCCCTCTGACCACTGTGCAGGACTTGTATATGTCATTCCCAAGACGAATTGACGCTGTATTGGCCGCAAAAGGAGGCCCTACACCATACGAATAAATTATTGTGGTCTAAAACCAGATGTTTCAGTTTCATTGTCCAAACCCTGTAGCTCCTACATGGAAAGTCACAGAGACCAGAAACCTTCTGAGATTGATCTGCCTCTGGCCCTGAACAATATTCACTGATCAGATGCTGACATAATCGAAGCCCCGCCCCCGGAGAACAGGAAGTATCACGTTTTCCTTTATAGAGTCATTTTTTGATGTTCTTCACCTAATCAATGTGAAACTGTCCCAAGTAACAGATAACATGATGGTGTAAGACAGATGCCAGTACTGACTGCTTTAGCTGGAGGGTGTGGCTATGATGGCGTGGCTAATTCTGATGTCACGCCACGGCCATACGTTTGGCTCTAAATTACACATTCATGGTCCGATTTACTCCAAATTAAATATGGTTGATCTTTGACAGCCCCCAAACACCTCTACTGGATTACATTGGAATTTGGATCAACAGCGCCCCCTAGGACACTTCAAAGGCTATACATCATACCTCATACATCATTGGATCCACTTGAAATGTAGTATACATGATCATGAGGTAATGATGGACATGTTGACCCAGTCAATTGATGACATCACTTTAGCCCCACCCACTAATAAACAAATCAGTGTAGCTTCCATATGGAAGGTCCGATTCACTCCAAACTGATTATGGTTGATCTTTGTCAACCCCCAAACAGCTCTATTAGATTACATTGGAATTTGAATGAACAGCGCCCCCTAGGACACTTCAAGGGCTATAGCTCCCTCATACATCATTGGATCCACTTGAAATGTAGTATACATGATCATGAGTTAATGATGGATATGTTGACACAGTCAATAGATGACATCACTGTAGCCCCACCCACTAATAAACAAATGAGTGTAGCTTCCATATGCATGAGTGAAGATCATGACATATCGCTCACAGCGCCACCTAGAGGCTACATTTGGAATCGAACAGCAGCTTTGTTGTGACGTGCAGCTGGTGATGCCAGGCTCCCGCGGTCACTGCACAGGCCGAGTTGCGCTGAGGTGCAAGGGCCTTCAAGGCTGCTTGCAGCTTTAATTAATTTTGCAATTTTCTTTTTGGTCTGTCTTTGGTTTCTGTCTCTATACTAAACAAATATGATGAGTTCTTCTCGCCCTCCTCGATCCAACGAGCCCTAGAGCGAATGAAGGCTCCCCAAGCTTTATCAAGAAATGTTATCCAGTTGAGTTTTAAAATCCTCAAGTTGAAGTTGCTCCTCTGGCGATATCTCTTGTTTTCCACATAAATTATTACTATTACTAACAAGTTGAATTTGTTTTTTTCTCCTCAGTTTTGAAGCCTGTTTACTGTTCCTAATTGCTGGTGCCCTAACACTTAAGTTAAGCCATTCCCATTTACTCAAGGGTGAAAGTTCCATCAAAGAGATATCCTCAATGAGATTAATAGCTTCTGTACAAAAATCCTTATTGAGCAAAAGGTTGCAAATAAATTTCCAAATAAGGGCTGAAGATGGTTTGCATTTTGTCAAAGCCTTACGTTTAACGTTATCTTTTAATCCCCTAGTATTTAAAGATAATAAATACACCATGGATTAAACAGAATAAATGTGTAAACACCTCAGGAACGATGAGCAGGAATGAGTAAAATAATGTAGCCGATAACTGTCAATGACAATTCAATTCAAAGATACTTTGAATTGAATTGACAAATAGTGAAAAGTATCATAGATAAGAAGAAACATAACATATCTCATAAGGAGAATAAGGAATAAAATGTAAAATGATTACTCAGGATCCACTCTGGTTGTCGATGAGGTCATAACCTTCCTTCAGGTACGCACGTCGGCCCCTGCTCCTGGCTTTCTGGACCAATGGCAATAACTTGGCTCGGGCGAGTCTGTCCTCTTTGGAAAAGTCCTCTTTGAAGCTGTCAGGTACGCACGTCGGCCCCTGCTCCTGGCTTCCTGGACCAAGGGCCATAACTTGGCTCGGGCGAGTCTATCCTCTTTGGAAAAGTCCTCTTTGAAGCTGATGTGAAGATCCTTGCAAACCTTCGCATCTTTGGACTTCTTCCAGACCTCATCTTGTACAGTGCACATTCCATACTGTATCATGACCGCCCTAAGCTGGTTGTTGGATGTCGCAGGGTTGGCCTTCCTTCCCAACCGATGCACGGTGTCAACCGTGATTCTCAGGTGATCCATGGAAAAAGGGATAATTTGCGTGAGGATTCCAATGATAAACTCTCGTATGGTCTCGTCATCCTTTTCAGGCAGTCCAATCACCCTCAAGTTCCATCGTCTCTTGTAACGCGAATAATCTTCACAGCTGGCTTTTATTGCTGCATTTTCATTTTTCAGAAGGTCAACCGTAGAGTGAAGTTCCAAGATGGCGTTTTGTTTACCTCAATAGCATTGGTATTGTTCTCAAAGCGCATTTCAATACTTTTCAGAAGTTCAGTCTGATTGTTCTTTTTTTTTTATTAAGCTCACCTATCGCTCGGAGGGTGGCGCTAGCAGAATCTTCCTGTTGTTCAGGTTCATGCAGCTTCATCTTCTTTTTATTTTTGTGTTTAACAGGTGTGTGGTCCGAATTAACTCTTTGTTCTTTGCAGTAAGCAGGCCTTGAGAGTCAGCATTACCTTTTTCAATATCTATAGCGATATCCTCATTATCACAAGCCTCCCGAAGGGCTAAGTTATAGATATGGTTGGACATGCTAACCTAAGCAGACGAACTCCCACGAAAATAAGTAATTTCGAACAAAGGTCACGTGTTAAGAAAAAGAAAAGCTCAATGTATTCAGAAAGGATGCTATTTCACTAATAAGAATTAAAACTCGGCTGGAAAGAAGTAAATGCAGAGCCTGTGAAAAACACGCCACTCACTCCGCCATCTTGGCTCCTCCCTTTTAGGGAAATATTGTAATGGTAAATGTGAATACTGTGGAATAGATGAAACCATAGAGCATGTTATGTTGCACTGTAAAAAATATGAGGTAGAGAGATAACAATTAATTCAAAATTTAAGAAGTAGAGTTGAATTAGATTTAGTTGATTTATTTAGAAGTAATTCAAAAAGTAACATTTATCAGATAATATTTTGTTATCTAAAAATAGCTGTACAATAGAATTTATTTCGTGAGAGACATTCTGGTTTACACTCCATACCAGTAGGTGGCGATAATGCACCACTTTTGTTGTTTGCCAACCGCCATTATAAAGAAAGAAGAAGAAGTCATGTGACCTAGCATCTCCACTCCATCCATTATGGCGGCGACCATGTCTGTCTTCCACAGAGTAAGAACAGGATCGAAACCTGGCGCACTTTACGACCAGGATGGCCAGCTGATCCAGGTAGAGTAAAGGAGCTTGTCCGGACGTATTAATGGTAGCCTGCCCCGGGCGGATAGGCTCCATCTAGTTCAGCTTAAAACATCAGAAAGACAGACAGAACATGGTGGATGAGGGAAGGTTTGATCGCATGGCAGCTAACCTCAGTTAACACGAAGTTTTCTGAATTGAGTTACTTTTTTCAGGTGGAGAGCAGAGAAGATGAGGAGCAGAGCGTGAAGCTGGCGGAAATCCTGGAGCTGCTGCTGGCTGCGGGATACTTCCGGGCCCGCATCAAAGGCCTGTCCCCGTTTGATAAGGTGCTCTATCCAACCAGGTTTACCTCTGACACACGTTTGTAGCCTCAGTAGTTTTACAATTCTTTTGATGTTCCTATTGCTTCCCAAAGAACAGTTAAACAATTTGTCTGGCTTCAAAGGATGGTATCAGATTTATCTATAAACTCGACGAAGTGCTGGGGTTTATCTGTAACTTCTGTAATTCTTTCTGACATGCTGGGGTATAGGCTCCTGAGCTGAATCCTGAGTGATAGAGAGCCATTCATGTCTTCGTGAATCTTAGAGGTGATCCAGGTTGTTAGCTCCTGCCTTCTAACTAACCACAGGCTTTCAGTGAGCTCAAAAATAAGTTTCTCAACCTTGGGGCATAATAGTTAGAAAATAACACTTTGAGTCCTACAAACAAAGTCACAGCATGTTTTAAACTCTCTGAGTACAACAAAGAATACAGTCAACACTCTCCAAATCATGTTCACTTGTAGGTTAAACTTAAAACATTTTAAATTGCATCTCTTTCATTTTTAAGGGGAGTGGCACATAAATATTTTCAGTTCAATTTTCTTTTCTGTTATTGCCAACTACTATGTTTGTTCCTTGAGACTGTCCCCAAGGAAGAATTTGATGCACTCAGATGGCTTTAGTTGGTTTGACAAATCCTCTAGTCTGTTATCCTACCTCCTGCCCATAGAGTGCTGTGATGGACTGGCGACCCCTCCAGGGTGTACCCTGCCTCCCGCCCATAGAGTACTGGAGATAGGCACCAGCTTCTCCGCGACCCACTATGGAAGAAGCGGTGTAGAAAATGACTGACTGACTAATGACTGATTAACTCTTAGTGATAGCCAAGCACTGAAACTTTCCATCCAATTGCTCGACTCATGAGCTAAGGTATCAAGATGCTTTATTTGCTCTACTGTGTAAATAAGTGTAAAACAGACAGAATTATGACATAAATTTGTTTTTTAAACTTTTCACTTAAATAAATGAATGGTGTTTGTGATGCCAATACATTCTGAATATGGTCTCAGTATGATCTTCATCTGTCTTTTTAATACTAAGGCTAGATCCAAAGGAAAAGTGTAAACAAATATGACAGAGGAGTGTGATAGGACTTTGCTTATAATGCGTTTAATAACGTTTATTTAATCAGGTAAATCCTCATTACGATTATAATTTTCTTTTCTAAGATAGGCTTATAAAGCCAGTAATCTAACCCGAGCAGCAGCGGTTTGAGCGCCAAATCTTAAACACTAGACCACCAGGACACCCTAGTCCAAAATAATGTTGCCTGCATTAGGAAATACCAATTCACAGGGCACAGATGAAGTGAACAACAGATGGTGTCATCCAGGATATGTTACTGTAAAGTATTGTCTCTGCAGTCTAGATATTGAACTGTTAGCAGTATGTTTTCATCCATATTATTTACCCAGAGAGTTCACCACTGTTATTTTGGCAACAGTATACGTTCCAGTTTTAGTTGTTGCCGACACTGCATGTGATGCCATCAGCTCAGTTGGTGCTAAGCTACAGACACAAAACCCCAATGCTTTTGTGGCAATATCTGGTGATCTTAACCATGCTTCACTCATTACTACATTTCAACAGTTTGACCGCTGCTCTACCAGAGAAAACAAAACATTGGATTTGTTTTATGCAAATGTCAAGGACTCATACATATTTAAAGCAAGACCTGAAGAAGCCCTGCGAGGTTTACTTTGAGGCTGCAGACTGGAACGCACAGTGCCAGCCACATGGAGAGGACATCAGTGCCATGACTGAGTGTGTAAAGTTATATAAACCTCTGTGGGGGCAACATCATTCCCACCAGAATGGTTAGATGCATCGCCAACAACAAACCATGGATTACCAGTGACCTGAAGGACCTGCTCAACAAGAAAAAAAAAGCCTTCAGAGAGGGAGACAGAGAATTATTGAGGGGTATACAGAAGCAACTTAAAGTCAAGATAAGAGACGGCAAGGAGGTGTACAAGAAGAAGAAGCTGGAGAGCAAGCTACAGCAAAACAATATCAGAGCAATAAAAAAAAAAACAATATCAGATCAGACTGCCCTTCTTGAGGAAGCTTAAGACCTTCAGTGTTTGCAAAATGCTGAAATATTCTACAAGTCTGCTGTGGAGAGTGTGTTGTCTTCTGCCATCATCTCCTGTGGTAGCAGCACCAGAGCCAGGGACTTAAAAATGCTCAACAAGCTGATAAAGAAGGCTGGCTCTGTTCTTGGGACTCCTCTGGAATTTCTGAATGATGGATAATGGAGGTTTTTTCACTTATGGTTTGAACACTGAAACTAGAAAAGAAAGATCTCACAGGTGTAGCAGGCAAGGAACAGTGTGCACAATTAGACAATAATTTCAGGGCTTCCGCTCCCCTTTTATAGCAATCGGTCTGCTCATTAGATTGAAAGATATTTCTGCTAGACTCTTTCATTGCCTTACTTGTGCTGACCTTGTGAACATACCGACATGAAGTTAGTGATCATGTTGTGGCTGGGTAACATACCAGTAAGAAAAAGGCTGTTTTTGTTATGAAATAAAAGCTCTTTGCAATGAATTAGACCGCATCCCATCCCTCTGCACAATAAACTAAAAACTGTCGGCACAAAACTGAAACCTTTGCCTAACAGTTGTATGAGCAGAAACTCTTAACCTAGATTATAAATTCTTTCTAGGTGTTTTCTTCTAGAACTTGACAAGGCTTTGGAAAAAGAACCTTGTTTGTTGTCCATTTTCATGAGTTCCCCTTTCAGAAGAGCTGTTTTATTTTATAAGCCCATCCTTTCTGACCCTGTTCTTCCTTTGCTTCTCCACAGGTTGTTGGTGGAATGACTTGGTGCATAACCACTTGTAACTTTGACATAGATGTGGATCTACTGTTCCAAGAAAACTCCACCATTGGCCAGAAAATGTAAGTGATATGATGGTGGCAGTTTCTTTAATCGGTTTTGTGTTGACTGTCAGGTGACGTAATGTGGAAAGGTTCTTGTTCTTAAATCTGCTGCTCAGATAGAGTATTTCTGTTAAGGATCAAAATGTTCTTCTCTTCGTGTTTTAACTGATTTCCATTTTTGATCTGCACCTTGTTCTTGAGTCATCAAAAATTGAAATGTCTTACAGGGAGAGCAACATCACTGCAAAATCAAATGCATGATGGCTTTGTTATTTTGGGGGGGAGATTTATAAAATATAAAACTATTCAATTCAAATTGAAAAATACTCATCCCAAAGGGAAATTAATTGTTGTAACTCATGCATACAGGTTTCTTCAAAGAGCCATTGTAGATGCTGATGGCTGTGGGCAGGAATGATCTCCTGTTGCGCTCCGTCTTACAGCAGATCTGAAGAAGCCTCTGACTGAAGACACTGTTGTTGTAGGACAGTCTCATGAAGAGGATGCTCGGGGTTCTCCATAATGTTATTCATTTTAAGAGGAATCATTCTTTGCACAATGATCTCCAGAAGTTTCAGAGCAGTCCCCAGAACAGAGCCAACCTTCTTTAGTAGCTTGTTGAGCTTTTTCAAGTCCCTGGCTCTGAAGCTGCTACCCCAGGAGATGATGGGAGAAGATATTACACTCACCACAACAGACTTACAGAAGATATGCAGCATCTTGCTGCAAACACCAAAGGACATAAGCTTCCTCAAGAAGTACAGTCTGCTCTGTCCCTTCTTGTAGACGGTTTCACAGTTACCTCTCCACTCTAGTCTGTTGTCCAGGAGAACACCGAGGTATTTATACTCTTCCACCACCTCCATTTCTTCTCCCATGATGGAAATAGTGTTTGACCTTTTTCTGTTTCTCTTGAAATCTACAATCATCTCCTTGTTTTATTTATGTTCAAGATGAGATGATTGTTTCCACACCATGCCTCAAAGTGGTCCGCCAGCTCCCTGTAATCAGCTTTTTGTCCATCTCTGATCCACCCCACGACTGCAGAATTATCTGAGTATTTCTGCAGATGACAGGAGTCTGTCTGGTCCTGGAAGTCTGAGGTGTACAGAGTGAAAATGAATGGTGAGAGTACAGTCCCCTGTGGTGCTCCTGTGCTGCTGACTACCTGGTTAGACTCATAACCCTTCAGTCTCACAAACTGTGGTCTGTTTGTCAGGTAGTCTTTGATCCAGGAGATTGTTGAGGCCTCCACCTGAGTCTTCTGGAGTTTCTGACAAAGCAAATCAGGTTGAATTGTGTTAAATGCACTGGAGAAATCAAAGAACACGACCATCACAGTGCTGCTGGCTTTGTCTAGATGACAGTGGGTTTGTTGAAGCAGGTGTATGATGGCATCTTCAACTCCAACTCCCCTGCGATAAGCAAACTGAAGGGGGTCTTGATAGTTTATTGTTTGCTTGCTCAGGAGGGCCAACAGGAGTCTCTCTAGGACCTTCATGATGTGGGATGTTAGGGCAACAGGTCTTCAGTCATTGAGGACTGACTGGTTGGTTTTCTTTGGTACTGGAACAAAGTGGGAAGACTTTGACAGCACTGGAACTTTCTTCTGGGCAAGGCTAAAGTTAAAGAGGTGCTGCAGAATCCTACAGAGCTGCTCTGCACAGGTCTTCAGGACTCTAGGGCTGACGCGATCTGGTCTTCAGGACTCTAGGGCTGACGCGATCTGGACTTCCAGCCTCATTCCGGTTTAGTCTCTCCAGTTGTCTCTTCATCTGACTTTTTGAGACACACTGGTGGAAGAGGGGACAAAAAAGGAAGCATCAGCATCTTCTGATTTGGTTGAAGGTAAACATGTAGAAGCAGAAGGGTTGAGGTAGAAGATAAAACATTTGATGTGTGACAGGAAAGATGTTGGTGAAAGGAGGGTGGGATGTCTGGCTGTGAGCAGGAGAGGAGGATGCTGAGCTTGCTTCTGAACCGAACCTGTTGAAGAATGTGTTTAGTTCATTGGCTCTGTCTAGACCTACATCGGTCTGATCATCCTTCAGCTTGAAGCCTGTGATCTTCATCATCCCTGACCACACATCTCTGATATTGTTTTTCTGGAGCTGCTTTCCAGCTTGTTACTGGGGAAGCATCTCATCTTTCTGGTGGGGATGATGCTATCCACACAAACGTTTATATAGTCTGTTACACATCCAGTCATGGCACTGATATCCTCTCCATGTGGCTGGGAGAGTGCATCCCAGTCTGTTCCCTCAAAGCAATCCTCGCAGGGCTTCAACGTCCTGTGACCATCTTCTCACAGTTCTCTTTATTAGAGGTTGCCCCTGAACAAGGGGCTTATATTTCGAGCTGAGAAAAAAAACAAGTTTGTGATCTGATTTTTCTAGAGAAGGTCTTGCTTTAAAGATGTATGAGTCCTTGACATTTGCATAAAACAAATCCAATGTTTTGTTTTCTCTGGTAGAACAGCTGACAAACTGTTGAAACGTTGGAAGTGTAGCAATGACTGAAGCATGGTTAAAATCACCAGATATTGCCACAAACGCATTGGATTGTTGTTTCTGTAGGTTAGCACCAACTGAGCTGATGGCATCACATGCAGTGCCGGCAACAGCTAAAGGTGGAATGTATACTGTTGTCAATATAACAGTGGAGAACTCTATAGGTAAATAATATGGATGAAAACTTACTGCTAAAAGTTCAATATCTAGACTGCAGAGATGACATTTTCACAACAACATGTCCTGGGTGACACCGTCTGTTGTTCACAAGTATTGCCAGTCCACCTCCTTTGTGTTTGCCGCTCCTCTTTAAATCTCTGTCTGCTCATTTGTGCTCTATATTTACTCTCACTCACTTAAAACTGTGCACATATATTTATATTATATTGTAGATATGTTTATACTGTTTAATTTGTACTGTATTGCACCGACTACGCCAAAACAAATTCCTTGTATGTCCAAAAACGTACTTGGCAATAAAGCTTTTCTGATTCTGATTCTGATTCTGAAAAAGCCTGGCAGAGGCACTGGAGTCAGGGATATGATCCTGCAGCCATGTCTCAGTGAAAAACATAATACTGCATTCCTGATACTCTGGCAGGGTCCTTTGTAGGGCTAGGAGGTCATCCAACTTGTTTTCTATCTCACATTTTCCTTTATAATCAATGATAGAGTTGGTTTGAACTTCCTCCTTCTCTTTCATTTCTTTGCTCCTGCTCTGCATCCACAGCGCCTCCTTTTCAACCCATCAGGGATTTGGGGTTGTAGTTTAAGTATTATTTGAGCTTTTGAGATATTAATCAGCTGTTCCCAGTTGTAAAAAAACAAAAAAAAAAAAAAAAAAAAACAAAGAGCCATGGTGATGCTTTATAACAAATGTAAAAAAGTATCAGCAAAAACCCCTCCAGCTGCACAGCATCTGTTAAGATGGTCCAATAACACTATTTTTCCTACCACAGGAGGAATTTGAGATCTTAGAAAGAATTGAGCTTCTTGAGCGGTGCAATTCTAGAATCTGTTCTATTCTAGAACTATGACAGCAATTGTGTCATGAATGACAGAAATTACATTTGCTTTGGTTGTTTCTTCAATTAATTTTATTTTGTATCATATTATCTTTCAGGTGATTTTTAAATTATTTTTTTTATGTAAAATGACGGGCACAGCGTGTGTTGTAGAGTGCATGCAACATATACTGCTCAAAAAAATAAAGGGAACATTCAAATAACACATCCTAGATCTGAATGAATGAAATATTTTCATTGAATACTTTGTTCTGTACAAAGTTGAATGTGCTGACAACAAAATCACACAAAAATCATCAATGGAAATCAAATTTATTAACCAACAGAGGTCTGGATTAGGAGTCACACACAAAATTAAAGTGGAAAAACACACTACAGGCTGATCCAACTTTGATGTAATGTCCTTAAAACAAGTCAAAATGGTGCTCAGTATTGTGTGTGGCCTCCACGTGCCTGTATGACCTCCCTACAACGCCTGGACATGCTCCTGATGACACGGTGGATGGTCTCCTGAGGGATCTCCTCCCAGACCTGGACTAAAGCATCCGCCAACTCCTGGACAGTCTGTGGTGCAATGTGACGTTGGATGGAGCGAGACATGATGTCCCAGATGTGCTCAATCGGATTCAGGTCTGGGGAACAGGCGGACCAGTCCATAGCTTCAATGTCTTCATCTTGTAGGAACTGCTGACACACTCCAGCCACATGAGGTCTAGCATTGTCCTGCATTAGGAGGAACCCAGGGACAACCGCACCAGCATATGGTCTCACAAGGGGTCTGAGGGTCTCATCTTGGTACCTAATGGCAGTCAGGCTACCTCTGGCGAGCACATGGAGGGCCATGTGGCCCTCCAAAGAAATGCCACCCCACACCATTACTGACCCACTGCCAAACCGGTCATGCTGAAGGATGTTGCAGGCAGCAGATCGCTCTCCACAGTGTCTCCAGACTCTGTCACGTCTGTCACATGTGTTCAGTGTGAACCTGTTTTCATATGTGAAGAGCACAGGGCGCCAGTGGCGAATTTGTCAATCCTAGTGTTCTCTGGCAAATGCCAAGCGTCCTGCACGGTGTTGGGCTGTGACCACAACCCCCATTTGTGGACGTCAGGCCCTCATACCATTCTCATGGAGTCGGTTTCTAACCGTTTGTGCAGACACATGCATATTTGTGGCCTGCTGGAGTCATTTTGCAGGGCTCTGGCAGTGCTCCTCCTGTTCCTCCTTGCACAAAGGCGGAGGTAGCGGTCCTGCTGCTGGGTTGTTGCCCTCCTATGGCCTCCTCCACGTCTCCTGGTGTACTGGCCTGTTTCCTAGAATTGCCTCCAGGCTCTGGACACTACGCTGACAGACACAGCAAACCTTCTTGCCACAGCTCGCATTGATGTGCCATCCTGGATGAGCTGCACTACCTGAGCCACTTGTGTGGGTTGTAGAGTCCGTCTCATGCTACCACGAGTGTGAAAGCACCACCAACATTCAGAAGTGACTAAAACATCAGCCAGAAAGCATCGGTACTGAGAAGTGGTCTGTGGTCCCCACCTGCAGAACCACTCCTTTATTGAGTGTGTCTTGCTAATCACCAAAGATTTCCCCATGTTGTCTATTCCATTTGCACAACAGCATGTGAAATTGATTGGCAATCAGTGTTGCTTCCTAAGTGGACAGTTTGATTTCACAGAGGTTTGATTTACTTGGAGTTATATTGTGTTGTTTAAGAGTTCCCTTTATTTTTTTGAGCAGTGTACATACAGGCTATGAGTCCTCGACGCAGCTGTGGGTGGTTCGATTCTTGACCCTGTGACCTTTGCCGCATCTTTCCCCCCCTTCTCTCTCTGTACATTTTCTCTCTGTGTGCTTTGTGAAATAAAGGCTACTAGTTGCTGGATAAAGATTTTTTTTGTACTTTCAAAGTTGAATAGTTTTAAGAAGGCAGTTTATTTTGCATGCAAGTTTTGCTATTGTTAATGCATGTTCTGTTTTATTTTTATTCTAATAGAGCCCTGACAGAGAAAATCGTTTCTGTTTTACCAAAGATGAAGTGTCCTCATCGCCTTGAACCCCATCAGATCCAAGGCTTAGATTTCATTCACATTTTCCCAGTGATACAGGTAAGAGAATCAACACATGTCCTTGTAATACACATTTTAAAACAGTAAAAACTATAAAAGTAACTTTATGCAGCCAGTACGGATATGTCAATAAATGTAAGTACTTAGCTTACTAGAAAGCAATAAAGTTATATAAGCCAGACTGTGTTCCAGGCTCTATAAGTTTCACACCACATGCAGTATATGGGCATGTTAAAATTGCACCAGTTTAAGGAAAAGATGTCAGGTTCATTAGAGGTCCGCTGGTTGAGATACAATGCTGATGGACCAAAATTAATTAACTCATAGTTTAAAGTCAGAGACCTGCATCCCTACATCTAACACATAGCAAGATTGTATATTTTGTAATTTGCTTGATTACAAGCTGATTAAAGAAAAATAAGTTTGTTTGGAAAGGATGTAAAAGGAAAACTAAAGTAGACAGGCAACACTATCTAACCTTTTATTGCTTAAACTTACAAAAGGAATGATGAATAAAAGATAATTAAGGAACTGAAGTATGCTTAATGTTAGTGTAACAATTAGGAGACCTGTTTCTTTCAGCTAAAGATAGGTTGGAAATTTCAAGGATTTGGTTCATCTTCAGTCATTTGTTTTATTTTTTGTTTCAGATTATTTCAGTTTATTTACATAGAACTGTATTTACATAGAACTGTTACATACAACTCACCACAGATCTCAACCCAAAGCACTTAACAAGACGAACAGATCAAATTTATATCCATAAAATAACAGTTGTGGATTCGAGTCATGTGACTTGTAATTGAGTTAGGCTCAAGTCAAAAGACTTTAAAGACTCTAAACACGACTTGATGGTTTCATAAAAGACTTTAAACTTGACTGCGACTTCCACACCTATGATTATGACTTCACCTGGACCATGAGCCCTTTGACTTGAAAAGATGGTATCTTACACCAAAACGAAAGTGTGTTTGTTAAGGTTGTTTGCGGGTTTTCAAATGACCATTAATGTGTCCTGTAATCTAAAAATGTTATTTCTATCTTGACAGACAACAATATCATATTTGGGCTGGATCGCACAAATAATGTATGACAGATAAGTTTATTCTACATGAAAAATATTGTACTCCCGTACTCGTCATCTTCCGCTTTATCCGGGACTGGGTCGCGGGGGCAGCAGTCTCAGCAGAGATACCCAGACATCCTTCTCTCCAGACACCTCCTCCAGCTCCTCCAGGGGGAGCCCAAGGCGTTCCCAGGCCATTCAAGAGACATAGTCCCTCCATTGTGTCCTTGGCTGTCCCCTGGGTCTCCTTCTGGTGGGACGTACCTGGAACACCTCCCGAGGAAGGGGCCCAGGAGGCATCCGGTATAGATGCCCGAGCCACCTCAACTGGCTCCTCTCAATGTGCCGAGCCCCTCACGGATGGCCGAGCTCCTCACTCTATCTCTAAGGGAGGGCCTGTCCACCCTACAGAGGAAGCTCATTTCAGCCGCTTGTATCCGGGATCTATTTTTTTTTGGTCATGACCCAAAGTTCATGGCCATAGGTGAGGGTAGTGATGG
This sequence comes from Girardinichthys multiradiatus, assembly GCF_021462225.1. Classification (NCBI taxonomy): domain Eukaryota; kingdom Metazoa; phylum Chordata; class Actinopteri; order Cyprinodontiformes; family Goodeidae; genus Girardinichthys; species Girardinichthys multiradiatus. Next base: position 2,392,016 of record NC_061800.1, read on the forward strand.
AGTTGTTCCCAGAAACTCCTGCGTGCTCGTTTGTTTTGGTAAAGCTAAGTCCTATGCTATACTGTTTTAGTAAAACTAAATAATAAAAGGAAACACAGTTTCTTTCGCCTGGCCGGGGAGACGTGTCATCTGAGTCACCAGAGCACTTCTGACTTTTCCTCCCCAAAGACAGGGTTTTTATTCAAAAGCAAGGCGTGTACAATTACAAAGAAAAACACATATTTTTAGCTGAGTGTCTGGTTGAACTCTTACACCTGGCATTCAGCTGTCTGTTCAGACCTTCACAACATTCCTGTTATTCTACTTTTGGCTGTTATCTGAGACATGTACAGAAATATCTTCACTGGTGCCAGGCTGACCACAGCCAAGTCAGACACACACACACACACACACACCTGTTTTGAGCAATCCACTAAGTTACATAGTACATTTCATTTCACACATTATTAAACCTAACTTAAGCATAGCAATGGAGACCCTATTAAGTATTTTCAATATTTTCCAACAGTAGGAACGTAGACCGACCGGTAAATCGAGAGCTTTTCGGCTCAGCTCTCTCTTCACCACAACAGACCGGCACAGAGCCCCCATTACTGCGGCAGCCGCACCGATCCGTCTGTCGATCTCACTCTCCATTCTTTCCTCACTCGTGAACAAGGTACTTGAACTCCTCCACTTGAGGCAGGAACTCCACTCCAACCTGAAGAGGACAAGCCACCCTTTTCCGGTCGAGAACCAGGGCCTCGGACTTGGAGGAGTTAATCTTCATCCCACCCGTTTCACACTGGGCTGCGAACCGCCCCAGCGCATGCTGTAGGTCTTGGCTAGAGGGGGCCAGCAGGACCACGTCATCTGGAAAAACAAGAGACGAAATCAACTGGTCCCCAAACCAGACCCCCTCCGGTCCTTGGCTGCGCCTAGAAATTCTGTCCATAAAAGTTATGAACAGGACAGGTGACAAAGGGCAGCCCTGCCAAAGTCCAACATGCACCAGGAACAGGTCTGACTTGGTGCTGGCAATACGGACCAAGCTCCTGCTCCGCTCGGAGGATACTCCTGGAGCACCTCCCACAGGGCACCACAAGGGACACAGTTGAATGCCTTCTCCAGGTCCACAAAACACGTGTGGACCGGTTGGGCAAACTCCCATGAACCCTCGAGTACCCTGTAGAGGGTATAGAGCCGAGGTTCGACTATCGGTTGGAGTCCCCTCTCCAATACCCCGGCGTAGGCCTTACCAGGGAGGCTGAGGAGTGTAGTTGGAACACACCCTCCGGTCACCCTTCTTATGAAGGGGGACCACCCCACCAGTCTGCCAGTCCAGAGGCACTGTCCCCGACCGCCATAGAATGTTTAAGAGGCGTGTCAACCATGACAGCCCCACAACATCCAGAGACTTGAGGTACTCAGGGCGGATCTCATCCACCCCTGAAGCCCTGCCACCGCTGACCTTTTTAACCACCTTGGTGACTTCAGCCTGGGTGATGAAAGAGTCTATGCGCTTGGGCCAGCCAAGTCTGTCCAGCTCTCTCCTCTTCCAGTGGATCCAACTCACCACCAGGTGGTGATCAGTGGACAGCTCAGCCCTTCTCTTTACCCGAGTGTCCAAAACATGCGGCTGAAGGCCTGAAGACACAACAAAAATGTCGATCATCGACCTCCTGCCTAGGGTGTCCTGGTGCCAAGTGCACTGATGGACACCCTTATGCTTGAACATGGTGTTCATTATGGACAATCCGTGACTAGCACATAAGTCCAATAACGAAACACCACTTGGATTCAGATCGGGTAGCCCATTCCTCCCGATCACGCCTCTCCAGGTGTCACTGTCGTTTCCCACGCGGGCATTGAAGTCCCCCAGCAGAATAATGGAGTCCCCGGGAGGGGCACTATCCAGCACCCCCGACAGGGACGGCAAGAAGGCCGGGTGCTCTGCACTACCGCTCGGCCCGTAGACCGAAACGAGAGTCAGAGACCTGTCCCCGACCCAAAGGCGCAGGGATGTCAGCTTAAATTAAGTCCCATACATTTTACCCATCAATGCATTTATTGAACATAAAGGTAGTAAAGATTTATTCTATACTGCCTGATAATTTGCTGTCTAATCAGCATCTTGACATGCCACATCTGTGAGGTGGATGAATTATCTCAGCAAAGAAGTGCTCACTAACACAGAACCAGACAGAATATATGAGAGAATTATTACGTGCACTTTTTGTGCACATAGAAAAAATCAGATATTTGGGTCCAGTTCATGAAAAATGAGAGCAACAAGAAGTACTGGTTTTATATTTCTGTGCAAAGTATTTTTTTTACTGGCTGTCAGCAACACGCATTTGCAATTTAAAACATATTTGACTGTGACTGAGATGCAGTCAGACTAAGTTGGTTCTGCTCACACACTTGCAGACTCCAGTCCATCTCATTTATTTATTTATTTTTTCATTTTTATTTATATAACGCCAATTCACAACATGTTGTCTCAAGGCAGTTTACATAGTCAATTCTATCGAGTCATACAGATTTCAAGTCCCACGTAGTTCAAGACCCAGCTCCGGCAACATTTGTCGCATGTGTTCCCTCTACTCTCTGCCCCATTTCCTGTCTGCCTACTGTCAAAAAACCCTGAAAAATAAAGGCCACTAGTGCCACAAAAAACGTTTTTCTATCTAAGGAAACCCAGCAGATTGTGTCGAGTCAGTGACTTGCAGCATTCACTCCTCCTGGATGAGTGTTATAAAATACTTTAGTAGAAATCAGTTTTAGTCTTGCCTTCTTTATGACTAACTCCAGCCTATAAGTTCAATTAGTCTGAATTTAAACTAAATGACATCGCCATGAGAGTTACCAACCACATTGACTGCCTTTTAACAAACCCTGACTTCAAAAATCCTAAACTATGACTAATGCTAAGGAATGAAGGAAACTGGGTAAAATAGGATTTAACCTGTTTCCAGTGATTGCAAAAAATGTAGTAGACGCTGAAAGGGTTCTTATAGAATAACAGCTATTTTATTGCTATTTTACTTTATGCTGCACTATTCACTATTTAAAAAGTGAGGCTAATCTTGTTCTGATTGCTTTACAAGGCTGCTTTACACTGTTTGGAGAACAATTCAATTCAGTTTATTTATATAGTGCCAATTCAAAACACATGTCGTCTCAAGGCACTCCACAAAAGTCAGGTACATACATTCCAATTAATCCTAATCATTGAACAGTGCAGTCAGATTCAGTTATTTATTCAAATTGGATAAAAAGTTTTTCTGTCTAAGGAAACCCAGCAGATTGCATTCAGTCAGTGACTTGCAGCATTCCCTCTTCCAAGATGAGCATGTAGAGACAGTGGACAGTCACTGGCGTTGACTTTGCAGCAATCCCTCATACTGAGCATGCATGTAGCGACAGTGGAAAGGAAAAACTCCCTTTTAACAGGAAGAAACCTCCAGCAGAACCAGGCTCAGTGTGAGCGGCCATCTGCCACGACCGACTGGGGGTTTGAGAGAACAGAGCAGAGACACAAAGAGAACAAAGAAGCACTGATCCAGGAGTACTTTCAATGGGAAGGAAAAGTAAATGTTAATGAATGTGGCTCCTTTAGTCGTTTCACCTAGAAAGAAAGAACATATAAACTCTGAGCCAGTTTTCAAGGTTAGAGTCTGAAAGAGAGCACATAGAGTTAGTCACAGTAAAAGCTCAGTCAATCGCCATGTCTAGGAGAGAGAAAGGGTTAAACACTGAAAAACATGGCCATGTGGATCATTGGTAGAGGGTGAGCATTAAGTTGTTGCCAGCAGAAGCTCAGACGATGCCCCCCTCCAGAAAGGTGTTACAGGTAGACACAGAGTCAGGCCAGTTGTAGCTTCTAGGAAGAGAAAAGAGAGAACCAAAAGTTAAAAACTAAAATAACAGCAAATAATGCGAAATTGGAGAGTAGTGTGAGAATGTAGCAAAAAGGGTGGAAGTGGTCATTATGTCCTCTTGCAGCCTAAGCCTATAGCAACATAACTACAGAGATAGCTCAGGATAACCTAAGCCACTCTAACTATAAGCTTTATACTAAAAACCACAACGATTGGGATACCTCTCTCAGTCAGATTGATTATAACCATTGGAAAAGAGAGGGGATCATACAGGTAGCAGAAATGGAGGGTGTGTTTGCCCCTCAACCACAACTGAGCCGGTTTAGGCTAAACCTGACTCCCCTTTACTCCATCCAACAGGAAGGGAAGAAGACGGAGGTGAAAAATAAGGAAGATAGCTCAGGATAACCTAAGCCACTCTAACTACAGGTCCTTCTCAAAATATTAGCATATTGTGATAAAGTTCATTATTTTCCATAATGTCATGATGAAAATTTAACATTCATATATTTTAGATTCATTGCACACTAACTGAAATATTTCAGGTCTGTTATTGTCTTAATACGGATGATTGTGGCATACAGCTCATAAAAACCCAAAATTCCTATCTCACAAAATTAGCATATCATTAAAAGGGTCTCTAAACGAGCTATGAACCTAATCATCTGAATCAACGAGTTAACTCTAAACACCTGCAAAAGATTCCTGAGGCCTTTAAAACTCCCAGCCTGGTTCATCACTCAAAACCCCAATCATGGGTAAGACTGCCGACCTGACTGCTGTCCAGAAGGCCACTATTGACACCCTCAAGCAAGAGGGTAAGACACAGAAATAAATTTCTGAACGAATAGGCTGTTCCCACAGTGCTGTATCAAGGCACCTCAGTGGGAAGTCTGTGGGAAGGAAAAAGTGTGGCAGAAAACGCTGCACAACGAGAAGAGGTGACCGGACCCTGAGGAAGATTGTGGAGAAGGGCCGATTCCAGACCTTGGGTGACCTTCGGAAGCAGTGGACTGAGTCTGGAGTAGAAACATCCAGAGCCACCGTGCACAGGCATGTGCAGGAAATGGGCTACAGGTGCCGCATTCCCCAGGTCAAGCCACTTTTGAACCAGAAACAGCGGCAGAAGCGCCTGACCTGGGCTACAGAGAAGCAGCCCTGGACTGTTGCTCAGTGGTCCAAAGTACTTTTTTCGGATGAAAGCAAATTCTGCATGTCATTCGGAAATCAAGGTGCCAGAGTCTGGAGGAAGACTGGGGAGAAGGAAATGCCAAAATGCCAGAAGTCCAGTGTCAAGTACCCACAGTCAGTGATGGTCTGGGGTGCCGTGTCAGCTGCTGGTGTTGGTCCACTGTGTTTTATCAAGATCAGGGTCAATGCAGCTAGCTATCAGGAGATTTTGGAGCACTTCATGCTTCCATCTGCTGAAAAGCTTTATGGAGATGAAGATTTCATTTTTCAGCACGACCTGGCACCTGCTCACAGTGCCAAAACCACAGGTAAATGGTTTACTGACCATGGTATCACTGTACTCAATTGGCCCGCCAACTCTCCTGACCTGAACCCCATAGAGAATCTGTGGGATATTGTGAAGAGAACGTTGAGAGACTCAAGACCCAACACTCTGGATGAGCTAAAGGCCGCTATCGAAGCATCCTGGGCCTCCATAAGACCTCAGCAGTGCCACAGGCTGATTGCCTCCATGCCACGCCGCATTGAAGCAGTCATTTCCGCAAAAGGATTCCCGACCAAGTATTGAGTGCATAACTATACATGATTATTTGAAGGTTGACGTTTTTTGTATTAAAAACACTTTTCTTTTATTGGTCGGATGAAATATGCTAATTTTGTGAGATAGAAATTTTGGGTTTTCATGAGCTGTATGCCACAATCATCCGTATTAAGACAATAAAAGACCTGAAATATTTCAGTTAGTGTGCAATGAATCTAAAATATATGAATGTAAAATTTTCATCATGACATTATGGAAAATAATGAACTTTATCACAATATGCTAATATTTTGAGAAGGACCTGTATAAGCTTTATCGAAAAGGAAAGTTTTAAGCCTAGCCTTAAAAGTAGACAGGGTGTCTGCCTCACAGACTAAAACTGGGAGCTGGTTCCACAGGAGAGGAGCCTGATAACTAAAGGATCTGCCTCCCATTCTACTTCTAGAGACTCTAGGAACCACCAGTAGACCTGCAGTCTGAGAACGAAGTGTTCTGTTAGGAACATATGGAACAATCAAATCTCTGATGTTTGATGGAGCTAAATAATTAAGGGCTTTATATGTGAGGAGTAGAATTTTAAATTCTATTCTGGATTTAACAAGGAGCCAATGAAGGGCAGCTAAAGTAGGGGAGATATTTTCATCAGAACTCTTGCTGCATCATTTTGAATCAGCTGAAGGCTTTTCACTGCATTTTGTGGACATCCTGATAGTAACCAATTAGTCCAGCCTTGAAGTAACAAATGCATGAACTAGTTTTTCAGCGTCACTCCTGGACAGGATATTTCTAATTTTGGCAATGTTCCGGAGATGAAAGAAGGAAATCCTAGAAACCTGTTTAATATGGGATTTAAATAACATGTCCTGGTCAAAAATAACACCAAGGTTTTTTACTTTATTACCAGAGGTCAATTTAATGCCATCCAGGTTAAGTGGTTGACTAAGTAGTTTCTTTTTTAAAGACTGGTCCAATGTCGAAAACTTCTGTCTTGTCTGAATTTAGAAGCAGGAAATTTAAAGTCATCTAAGTTTTTATGTCTTCAAGACATGCTTGTAGTTTATCTAACTGGTTGGGCTCATCAGGATTCATGGATAAGTAAAGCTGAGTGTCATCAGGGTAACAGTGAAAATTTATTCTATGGTGCCTGATAATTTTACCTATTGGAAGCATACATATAGTGAAGAGAATTGGCCCAAGCACTGAACCCTGTGGTACACCACAATTAACCCTGGAGTTTGAAGATGATTTATCATTTACATGAACAAACTGGAATCTGTCAGACAAATAATATTTAAAACAGCGATTTTCCCCAGATCACTACAGCATGTTGCAGCCTTTCTAGGAGAATATTGTGATCAACTGTATCAAATGCCGCACTGAGATCTAACAGGACAAGTACAGACACAAGTCCATATCTGAGGCCTTAAGAATATCATTAGTGACTTTCAGCAGAGCTGTTTCAGTGCTATGATGAGCTCGGAAGCCTGACTGAAACTTTTCAAACAGGTCATTGCTATTGTTGGAGTTGTTCCCTAGAAACTCCTGCGTGCTTGTTTGTTTTGGTAAAGCTAATCACTTTCGCACACAATGAACACAAAACGCTCTCTCTTTATCTATGTGGATATTTATTAATCTTAACCTACTCAACATGCAAAATTCTACATAACAAGGGTAACACATCTAACTAAGCAAAAATAAAGCAAACAGCAGTGGGTATGTATTGAATCAACCAGCAGTTATGGCAAAATGGAGAAAATGACCAAAAGGTGTGGTGGTGAGTGGAGAGTGGGGGGCACAACTCCAACTGTAACTCAGTTATTCTGAGCAGACAAAGGTTTGTAAAGCTTTTGGCGGCAAGCTAGCGAGCAGTGATATTGGAGACAAAGGAAAATGGAGAATTTTACCATGAGGTTATTTTAACAGTCCAGTCTTACAACGCACTTGCGTTGACTCTCATGTGGTAAAACACGCACAGAGCTAGCACAGCGGCTTCAGACATCAACACAACACATCAAAGTTCCAATAAGCAAGGTTACATGCACATATCGTTCAGAACATATGAGATCCTAACTAGCGATTCTGATTGCTCTACAACCTCTGACCCTGCCCAGGCCTTCTAATAAAGAAAGAAAAGATTAAAATAAAAGATGGGTTTTACTTGGTGAAGCTCCTTCTGGGGCAGCAAGTGAGAGGGAAAGAGGGGGGGGGGGGGGGGAAGCATTGTTGCGCGTCTGCAGTTAAACTCCAAGAAAGCGGTCAGTCCCGTCCTTTGGCCTTCTTGACGAAAAGGAAAAATAGGATCTGACCATCAGCATTCTACTCTAGATGAAACACGGTGGCGGTTCGTTTCCTCGAACTCCGTGTTTTTAGTTACATGTTAAACTCACGTCTTCGATCGGCAAAGTGAAATTTCTGGCCTTCCTAGTCCAGAAACCTCAGTTATGAATTGTTCGTTGGCCAACGAGAGAGAATAAATGAAATCCACTCAGGACTCTTCTTCTCCAGAGGATACTTCAGTTGCGTGGTAACCGTGTCAAGGTTTCCAGCTGAAGGCGGGGTTTTCAAAACGGAGCCCTTCCTATATAGCGTCTTGTGACGTCAGACTTGGGACGCTCGTCATATCAGTCGCAGTGCTCGATGGGATATGTAGTAGCGGCTGTCCTGGATACAAAATGGCTGATGCCATTGGAGAGGCACGGTGACGTCCAACAATGTGCAGATAGTCCAATACTCAGCAAACAAGTGGTCCAACACCAGACCACTTCTGACTTTTCCTCCCCAAAGACAGGGATTTTATTCAAAAGCAAGGCGTGTACAATTACAAAGAAAAAACACATATTTTTAGCTAAGTGTCTGGTTAAACTCTTACACCTGGCATTCAGCTGTCTGTTCAGACCTTCACAACATTCCTGTTATTCTACTTTTGGCTGTTATCTGAGACATGTACAGATATCTTCACTGGTGCCGGGCTGACCACAGCCAAGTCAGACAGACACACACACACACACACACACACACACACACACACACACACACACACCTGTTTTGAGCAATCCACTAAGTTACATAGTACATTTCATTTCACACATTATTACACCTAACTTGAGCATAGCAATGCAGACCCTATTAAGTATTTTAAATATTTTCCAACATTTCCCCCTTTTGAAGTCAATAAGACTTCACCTTAAAATGCCCACAGATTATATTGGAAGCAACTTTAAATCTTCAGCATGCCTTCCTGCTCCTCATCATCACCGTCTACCTCTAACAGTGGCATCATGATGGGATGCTGAGAAGCCTTCCCTTATTGGTTGCGCGTTTAAACATTTGCTCAGTTTGGCGGCTGTCAGAGCATGTCTGGAATGGAAGTTCACAAAACAAACCCAAAATCACTGTAATAATGCAAAAAGATATGACACACAAACATCCCATGACCCAACCCTTAGAGGGTTTTGGTCCTACACTTTGGCTCCCCATGATTATTCCTGGTAATACTTGTGAGTAATATAATCTTTGATACCTGTAAAAAAAGGAATTAATAGAGATACAAAAGTTTTAGTTCAGTTTTTTCAGTATTTTACAAGTGGGAGGGAAAACTCTACCACTTTCAGTGAGAGGGAAACTCAATCACTGCCGCCTCTTCTCCTGATGTTCTTTCTTCTCTTCAGCTCCCAGGTGTAGACTGACCTGGAGCCTTGCGTTCTCACCGCTGGGGATTATTCTGCCCCTTCAGTGGGGTGAGAAATTTGATCTTCCTTCCCGGTGTTTCCTTTTAAGTTTTCCTGAACTTCAGCGAGGGATCTCTGTCTCTGTACACTGACTCCAGTGGTACCAGGTGTCACCTTTACCCTTGAGTCTCACTGCATGTGAGGTTCTTTCTGTGACCTGGAATGGACCGGTCCACCTGGGTTCTGACCACTTCCTTTTGATCACCTTCAGCAGGACCCACTGAGCTTCCGAGGTGGTGTTGCCGTTTCTGGTCTCTGGTTCTGCTGGGACATGTTTAGAGAACGCTGCAACAAGACTGTGGAGAGATCTGTAATAATCACGATGAGACATAGGTTGTTCACACTCAGTGAGAAACGGTAACCTTGTTTGTGGGCCTGGAAATGGCCTCCCTATTTGCAGCTCATGTGGGGTCAAACCATGCCTCTGATTCACGGAGCCTCTTACAGACATCAAGCCTAACGGCAAGGCTGTGACCCAATTCATTTTGAGGGTCTGATTCATTCTTTCCACCTTTCCCTGGGACTGTGGATGGTACACTGTCCCAAAGGAATGTTTAAGTCCCAAAAATTTCTCCACTTCTCTGAGCTCCTCGTTTTTGAAGTGCGTGCCATTGTCTGATCTTATTTTGGCTGGAAAGCCATGTCTGGGAATGTAATAATTTATCAAACACTTCACCACAGATTTGCTGTCTTAACTCCTTCTGCAACCTGCCTAAAACAACAACCATCTGTGAACAGCTGTCGCACCTGTGGTCCCTCAAGGGGGCTGGCTTCTAAATCTGATCTTATCTTTTCTGTCCTGCTAACCAGCTCTTCACATTGATGTGGTTCCTCCTGTGTTATTCCATCTGCCATGTTGATTCCCTCGTGAGTGTAGGTTATGTTGGTGCCTCCAAGATTTTGCTGAGCCTGTGTTGTCTCAGAGCTGTCATGGTGAAACTTTGAGAGTTCACATATGCCACCACACTGTGAGTTGTTAAAACATTCAGAAGGTGTCCCATCACTAAGTGAGCTGTTTTTTTAATTAATCTTGCCAACCCCGCTGCATGTTGTGTGTATTGTGGGTGGCGTTTTTCCATGTTATCCATCATTACTGAAATGTACATCAGCACTCTCCTCTCTCCCCCTTTTCTCTGAAACAAAACTCCATTTACTGCCAGTTTTGTTACAGAAATATCCAAATAAAATGGTGTGGTGTAGTCTGGGAGCCTAAGTTCTGCCGCATTGGAGAGAAGCTACTTTAACACAATAAAGGCGTCCTCCGCTTCCTGTGTCCAATTAAGGACATTGTTGAGATTTCGCATGCCCTGTTCTCTGACTAGGTCTCTGAGGGGCTGTGTGAGATCGGTGTAACCTGGGATGTAGTTCCTGCTGTAGCCTGTAAGGGCCAAAAATGACAGCATGTCTTTCAACCTAAGAGGTTTAGGGTGTGTTAAAATACGTTGCTTATGTGAACCTGACATGCTCGTGTTTCCTGCGGTAATAACCCCGCCCAGGAAGGAAACTTGCTTCTTTGCTATTTGTAGTTTATTTTTACTGACCTTGAATCCATGTTTATGCAGATGTCTCAGCATGAGTTCTGTAGATTGCAAACAGAGCTCCGCTGTGGATGCAGCCAGTAGTACGTCATCCACGTACTGAATTAGAGTCACGTTCTGTGGTAGGGGGCAAGTCTGTAACACATCTTTCAAAACCTGGTTAAATATACCTGGGGAAAGGGCGAACCCTTGTGGCAGACGGGTGAAGCGCAGCTGCTCCCCACAATAGGTGAAAGGAAAATGTCTCTGCACTGTTCTGCTAATGGCACACAGAAAAAGCATTAGCTAGATCAATACATGTGTACCACTGATGTGAAGGTTCAAGGTTGGAGAGAGCAACATAGGGATTTGGGACAGGAACAGTAGAAGTCACCAGAACTGATTTTATTGCTCTTAAATCATGTGCCATGCGATATTTTCCAGTACCTTTTTTCTCTACAGGAAGGATGGGTGTATTCCATGCCGAGGCTGAGATTTCTAACACCCCTGCTGCCTTCGGGCCTTCAATGGTGTCTCTGATGCCTTCCTGAGCCTGTTGTTTGTGTGGATACTGTGGAACCCAAATAAGCGAGGGAGATGCAACCTGAATAGAAACTGGGGCGCAGGGGGTTAGTCCTACATCTGTGGGTCCTTCAGCCCATAACTGATAAAATAGGCTCTGCAAAAGAGCTGCAGCTTTGGGATGATCTGTTTTTTCTCTTCCAGGATGATGTATGTGCATCTCATACTGCAACAGAACTTCATCAGTAGCTGTACATTTATACAGTATGTGTCTGTGCTCTTAGAATACCTTACATTGGTGACTGAGGTGTCCTGCCAGTACCCAGCTGCCAGAGAGCGCTTTACCACTCCTCCCAATTCCTTAGCTTGATGCTCAGGATGCAAAGAAAGAGAAACATGAGGAACAGCTTCATCTGACATTAAATACCATTCTGCTTGGTCAGGTGTTAAATCAACTGCAGCAGCCACACCCTCCGGAGCCACATAAATATTTTTTGGATGAAATAAACCATGTCCTACCTTCTACTGTTTCATTAAACAAATCCTGGTACCATTCAGTGTGACAACGGTCATAGAACAGAGTGACATGGGGCGGGTCAGGCGGAGAGGTGTAGAGGCAGAGACTTTGAATCCAGGGTTTCCACAGCTGATACACAGAGAAGATGCTGCTTGGAGAAGAAGGTGCGGTCAGCAGTCCCCAGTAGATGTCAGCATATTCCTCTTCAACTGGCTGTAAAAAATATTGTTCATGCTGAAGCATTTGTCCACATGCCAAAGAGGAACCATCTGGAAAAGTTACTGTTAACCTATCAGTACCACACAGCACTGATGCTCCCAGCTTCACTAATAAGTCTCTGCCCAGCAAATTAACAGGTCTGCTGGGTGAACACACAAAAGGGTGAGTTACTCTCTGAGTCCCAATCTGAACAGGAAGAATTTGTGCAGCCCCTGATAAGCCCGTCACAGAAACAGTCTTGGTAGAGAGCAGTGGTTTAGGAGGTTGCTGTGTTACGGTGGAATAAGTAGCTCCAGTGTCCACTAAAAAATTCAGACAGTTCTCTCCCACCTTTGCAGGGTTAGGGTTAGGGTTAGGGTCTGCATGGGGTCTGCGTTGCCCACGCTGCCTTGGTCCTCCTCAGTGGTGTCCGTATGGGCCGTAAGACGGGTGTCCACCCATCTGTGGATACTGGCCCTGCTGGGGTGGTAGAGGTGCCATACCTGCATTAGGAGGGACCGTTACTCCCTGCTGTTACCCCCAGGTGGGGCCGGTGCGTGCCCAATGTCCAGATTGACCGCAGTTTTAGCACACATCTCCCAGTGTCCTGCTGTTTCCACCCCTCTGGGTGCTCCACACCATCCACCACGACCAGCTGACCACCAACATGCCATCCGCCTCCACGACCGGGGCCACTGTACCTGTAATTATAAAATAAATAGGGTGGAGGAGGGGGTAACCCCCCTCCTTGGCACGGATCAGTCACAGGTGGTAACTTAAACATATGGGTATGTGCTGCAGGAGGAACAGGTTGAGCTGCTCTCTTTCTCTTCTTTTCTTTTTCTCTGCCTCCTGAGCTGTATGTAAATGGTGAATTAAATGTTTTTCCCACTTTGTGAAGTCTGTTCCCTGCAAATCAGGATTATTTTTCATCTTTTGACACATGACAACAGGAACTCCTTTTAATATGGCTTTTTAAACAGTTGTCCCATTCCTATCCCGTCACCCTTAGGATTAACTCTTGTGTGTCTCATCCACGTGTCCACTGCAGCACTAATGTGCTCTTTAGGATGCTGATTAAGGTCCCAATCGAATTGAGGGAATGCAACGGGGGCGGATACTGATTTCTTATGGCCTTAACCTAGGGCTCTCATTACACGTGTCAGGGGTGTGTCATCAGGGTCTTTACTGCAATCAGCATTCTGTTCTATCTCCCTAGCCACCGAGGGACGCACAGATCGCCCCAAAATTGATCTAAAGTCACCCAAGGCCAGTGTCATGCCTTTAGTCAATGTATCTTATTCCTGTAACCAGACACGTCCGCATCCTGCAATAGGTGGCAACTTATCCACTAATGCCTGTACATCTCCCAATGAAAAAGGGACATATTTTGTCATTCCAACTGATGAGGTCAACAACGGACATTGAAATCTGGATGGACCGCTCTGGCTACAAGTAGTCATGGTGTGTGTTCTCCCAGAATCTTTAAACTGTTTTTCTGTCATCTGTTGAGAAGCTTTCTCATATAAATCATGCACTTTTGATTCCAATTGTGTAACCCCTCTTAAAAGTCTAAGCGTTTCTTGTGCTTCTGTCTCTGTTATATTCTCGGTTCAACCATCAGTTCCCTGTTGAACAACTTGGCTCTCTTTTTTTTTTTTTACGCTATGGCAATACAGTTTGTAATATAATCACCGCTTCTACAGTCACTCACACTTCAAGTGCAGTCATTCGCAGCCACTCATTTGTATTCTCTTCTCACTCATATGCATAATAAATCCAGTTAGACAAATACGAAAACACAACAAGCTATATAGCTTGTTGTCTCAATCAACAAATATTTTTACGCAGTATATCATTTCTTTACCATAATACATTATTTCACCCAACAAATATTTTACCCAAAACTGATAAAGACTGTAAATTTAACAGAAAACAGATATCTATTCCACAACACCACCACTATTAGCAGGCAAAAGGAGAATAAATATAGATCTCCTTACCTTTTACTTTGGGTCGACCCTGTGGTGTTGTAGAACGACGTCTGCCTCGTAGTCAATTAATTATCCTTTAGTTAGTGCCAAATCCGGGTCACGGCACCAACTGTCTGCAGGGCGTCTCCCCTTACACACTCTCACCCACTCTGCCTGAAAACGTCTGTTTTCACAGATTATTTCTTCTGTGAACAGCTCATGTATTTTATGTGTTTGTGTATTATGTACTTTTCTCTGGAGTCCACTAAATGTCCTCCAAGTCTAACTATTCTTGCTGAATTATCCTATTCCAGCTCATAGTTTTCTCATGCTGATCTTGTTACAAATGTCATTTATAACTCACAGTCATGCTCTCATGACTGGTCTTACAGATTCATACAAACTGTTCACAGTAACTTATTTGCTTCACAGGACTTATAGTATGTGCTTTATGTATTATTACATCTGTAATCTGGTTTTATCGAGGCGGAACTCGCATAAAACACAGCATTCACACCCTTATGTTTTTGCCTGGTCTCAGCTTCTGACTCCTTTATACAATGAACACCCTTCCTAGGGACTCTAACCCTATTTTAAAGGCCTCAAACCGTAAGAAAACTGTTTACACTTCGGACTTCGGAGGTCCCCACCCTCCGGGACTTCAACCCAGCAAAATCATGAATTCTTGTCAGAAAACATGTGGAGTTGCCAAACTCAGGAAACACACACGGGCCTCGAACCCTTATCTAGAGTGCCTCTAACCCTTTGGGCCTCGAACCCTAATTTTACAGGGACTCTAACCCTTTGGGCCTCTAACCCTTATTCAAAAAACACTTCTCATTTTGCTTTTCGTGACCTCTTTTACAGTACCATAATGCATTACTTTACACGTGTTAAATTTAGCAGAACATTTCACTTACTCAGACATCTGACGCCAATAATTTAGGCCTATCGACAATGCCAAAAGTGCAGAGTTCGTTTAAACAGGTTTCTGCTTACCTTGTAAGAAGTGCGGGGGTACCCCGGTGTCAAAGTCTTTTAGTGAAGTTCTGATTTAGCCGAAAGTCCTCGCTTTTCTCAAATCACGTCGGGAGTCACCAAGTTGTTGGAGTTGTTCCCCAGAAACTCCTGCGTGCTCGTTTGTTTTAGTAAAGCTAAATAACACAGAGTCTGCACAGTTTCTTTTGCCCCGGCCGGAGGAGAGGTGTTCCAGCTAAGTCACCAGAACACTTCTGACTTTTCCTCCCCAAAGACAGGGTTTCTATTCAAAAGCAAGGCGTGTACAATTACAAAGAAAAAACACATTTTTAGCTGAGTGTCAGTTGAACTCTTACACCTGGCATTCAGCTGTCTGTTCAGACCTTCACAACATTCTTGTTATTCTACTTTTGGCTGTTATCTGAGACATGTACAGAAATATCTTCACTGGTGCCAGGCTGACCACATCCAAGTCAGACACACACACACACACACCTGTTTTGAGCAATCCACTAAGTTACACAGTACACTTCATTTCACACATTATTAAACCTAACTTGAGCATAGCAATGCAGACCCTATTAAGTATTTTAAATATTTTCCAACACTATGTAAATGCTCACACATTTGATTAGCAAGTATTTTCTCAAGAATTTTAGATAAGAATGGAAGATTGGATATAGGCTTGTAATTTATGAAGTCAACTCGATCAAGCGAAGGTTTCTTAAGAAAAGGTTTAATTACAGCTACCTTAAAAGCTTGTGGTACATATCCATTTACTAAGGATAAATTAATAATATCTAAAATGGGACTGGTAATCAGAGGGAACACTTCCTTAAATAATTTGGTTGGGATTGGGTCTAACATACAAGTTGAAGGTTTAGATGAAGCTAATATTTCTGATAACTCAGGAAGCTTCACAGGATCAAAACAGTCCAAACACAGATCAGGTTCTACAGTTACTTCCAATGTTGTCTCACTTGCTGAGGATGAAGTAATCATCTTCGGGAGTATGTCAAGAATTTTATTTTTAATAGAATCAATTTTATTTAGGAAGAATCCCATAAAGTCATGACTCCTGAGAGCTAAGGGAATGGATGGCTCAACAGAGCTCTGACTCTGTGTAAGTTTAGCAACTGTACTAAAGAGAAACCTAGGATTATTCTTGTTCTCTTCTATTAATGATGAGAAATAAGCTGTTCTAGGCTGTCTTTTTATACAACAGTAGGCTATTTTTCTAGATTAAGTAGGAATCCTCTAGGTGTGTAGAGCGCCATTTTCTCTCCAATTTTCTAACAAACTTTAAAGTATGCAGCTCTGAATTAAACCAAGGAGCTAGCCTCCTATGAATAATTATCTTCTTTTTCAAGGGGGCTGCATTGTCTAATGCATCACGCAATGATGAAGTAACACTATGAACAAGAGAATCAATTTGTGAAGGGAAAGAAACAGAATAGATAATGAAGAAATCAGAAGTGGAACAAGTTCTTTAAAGGTTGTTACAGCATTGTCTGATAATGATCTACTATAATGAAATTTTCTTTCAGGTGTGGAGTACTCGGTTAAATTAAACTCAAAGGTTATTAAGAAATGGTCAGACAAGACAGGGTTATGTGAAATTGTTATGTCTTTACACTCAATGCCATATGTCAGCACAAGGTCCAGAGAATTAAGACAAAGGTGGGTAGGTTTGTTAATGTTTTGAGCAAACCCAATTGAGTCTAAGATAGCATTAAAGGCTATATTTAAGCTATCACTTTCAGTGTCAACATGAATGTTAAAATCCCCCACTATAATAACCTTGTCTGTATTTAACACTAAATCAGATAAAAGGTCTGGTAACTGATCTAAAAATTGACACTAACAGATTTTTGTGCAGACTGATGCAGACTTCCCCAGTCTCGCAATTGAGGGTAAAATTAGACAGTGTTTCTGCGGTGGTCCACACACCTGACTTAAAAGAATGGCTGATTAGCAGAATTCTGCCGATTCCATAGAGTTGTTGACTTTGCAGCAATCCCACCTATTTAGCAAGCATGTGGTGACAGTAGAAACCAACAACTACCTTCTAGCAGGCAGAAACCTAAAGCAGAACAAGGCTCCGTATGATCAGATATCTGCTGTGACTGGTGAGAGTCAAGAGGAGGTTACATGAACATGATTGGTATGCAGAATATTATCCCTTATATCCATTCTGCTCTAAGTAGTACAACACTGGAGATCTTACAATGTGATGATATATAAACATTAGTTAAGCCTTCTGCTAATGTCAGGAACTTGCAGGGGGTGGGGTAAGATGAGACAGCTTTTCTAGAATGTATACATCCATCTGTTTCATCCAGTTTGTTTTGTATTTCATGAGCCATGTGTTGTTGTTTCAGTGGTTGGTGAAACGAGCCATAGAAACAAGAGAAGAGCTGGGAGATTATGTGAGAGCCTATTCCATTTCTCAGTTCCAGAAGAGCCACACTTTCCCTGAGGTAACATTTCTCTGCCAGAAATTGTTGCAACATGCGACTTTCCAGACCATATTGCTTAAACTTGTCCTCCTAACAAGCCCCATAACACAGACTTAAACATTTATGAATAAGTGCCTGCAGTACGGTATGGAAGTGCCCTCATTTGTTGGAGCAGTGCATCACTAAATTATACCCAAAGTTGTCTAATGCTGTATTGACACAAATCTTGTGGTTATAGTAAATACAAGACAAATTGAAAGTCCATTCAAACCTTGAAACAGAAAACATTTGTGACTTGGCAAAAATGTCAGAGTTATGGCATTTGGTCACTGAGACTGTATTGTTATAAGCAGTACATAATATTACAAGTTTTTCAGATAAGAGATATGAGCTCTGATTAAGGTGCATACAGGTGCTGGAAATAATTTATGTTTTTAAGTGTTGGAAAAGGTGTAGTTTTGGAGAAAGTGTTTGGAACAAACACTTTACAACATTTTACAACTACAACTAAAGCATATTCATTGCTTTAGTTGTAAATTTGATTTCATGGTTTGTTTTTTATGATAAATTACATTTTCTTTGGCATTTAAAAAACGTTTATTTGAATTTAATTTGGAAAGATGTCTTAAAATGTGTAATCAGGGTTTGCTACGCATCTTACAGTGACCACTTGCTAAACCAGGAGCCTCACAGCTGAATGCCATCAGACCTGGAAGATGCAAACAGGGGCTGGGGCTTACTAATCAGATTTCAGCTTTTATTCCTTATCATTAAGAGAAACTAATGTTTCAACAGCCACTGTGTCTTTCATCAGAGTCAGTGTCAGCACAAGCCTATTGAATATACACAACCTGAAACAGATGTGCAAGCATTCTTGAAGACATGACTCAGTCTAATTACAAGCCCATTGGTGGCTACTGTGGCTCAGTGAGAAGAGCAGTCACCTTGCAATCAGAAAAGTTGTAGGTTAGATTCCAGTTTTCTTCTGTGACAATCAATGTGTTCCTGGACAAGACACTAAACCCCAAGATGCCTACTGATCTGTGCATGAATGTGTGTGTGCTTGTGAGTGCAACTGGGTAAATACACTCACCGGCCACTTTATTAGGTACACCTGTCCAACTGCTTAACGCAAATTTCTAATCAGCCAATCACATGGCAGCAACTCAATGCATTTAGGCATGTAGACATGGTCAAGATGATCTGCAGTTCAAACCGAGCATCAGAATGGGGAAGAAAGGTGATTTAAGTGACTTTGAACGTGGCATGGTTGTTGGTGCCAGACAGGCTGGTCTGAGTATTTCAGAAACTGCTGATCTACTGGGATTTTCACGCACCACCATCTCTAGGGTTACAGAGAATGGCCTGAAAAAGAGAAAATATCCAGTGAGTGGCAGTTCTGTGGCCGCAAATGCCTTGTTGATGCCCGAGGTCAGAGGAGAATGGCCAGACTGGTTTGAGCTGATAGAAAGGCAACAGTAACTGAAATAACCACTTGTTACAACCAAAAAATGCAGAAGAGCATCTGTGAACGCACAACACGTTGAACTTTGAGGTGGATGGGCTACAGCAGCAGAAGACCACACCGGGTCCCACTCCTGTCAGCTAAGAACAGGAAACTGAGGCTACAATTCGCACAGGCTCACCAAAATAAAAGATTGGAAAAACGTTGCCTGGTCTGATGAGTCTCGATTTTTGTTGCGACATTCAGATGGTAGGGTCAGAATTTGGTCTCACCAACATGAAAGCATGGATCCATCCTGCCTTGTATCAACAGTTCAGGCGGGTGGTGGTGGTGTAATGGTGTGGGGGATATTTTCTTGGCACACTTTGGGACCCTTAGTACCAATTGAGCATCATGTCAACGCCACAGCCTACCTGAGTATTGATGATGATCCTGATGGTTACTTCCAGCAGGATAACGCGCCATGTCATAAAGCACGAATCATCTCAGACTGGTTTCTTGAACATGACAATGAGTTCACTGTACTCAAATGGCCTCCACAGTCACCAGATCTCAATCCAATAGAGCACCTTTGGGATGTGGTGGAACGGGTGATTTGCATCGTGGATGTGCAGCCGACAAATCTGCAGTATGATACTATCATGTCAATATGGACCAAACTCTGAGGAATGTTTCCAGTACCTTGTTGAATCTATGCCATGAAGGATTGGCAGTTCTGAAGGCAAAGGGGTGTCCAACCCGGTACTATCAAGGTGTACCTAATAAAGTGGCTGGTGAGTGTACGGCTCTAGTGTAAAGCTTTGAGTGGTCTAAATGACTGGAGAAGCGATATATGATTTCAGTCTTTTATTTTTCCATTTACTATTGGTGATTTAAAAGAGCTGACCAAACGTTCCAAACCACATTTTTTGTGATAAGTTAAAAGTTAACACTGCACTCTTTAAACAGTGCATTATATTGATAAAACAAAATACACAAAAGTCACACAAATTCAAAAAGCCAGTTCATCCTTAACAATAACTTGTAGATCTAGGTTCTAAACTCCATTCAGGTTAAAACAAACTGTTTCATGTTCATAGTTCTTCACTTCACTCTTAAATATTTTTGAACTATGTTCACAACTCTAACTTAACTGCAGAAAAGGGCTATTTTATATATATATATATATATATATATATATATATATTGAATTGATATTAAAGCATATTATCATGCTCTGACTAATAAACTATTTCAGAATTGGGAGAATTTTATTATGCTCAAACGACATTTAGAATTGCTTAAATACACACTTTCAGGTCACTTTTTCAGCACTCATTCATTGCGCAATTCTAATAAAGTGAAATGCCAGGTCATCTATATATGATTTTGGTGAGTCAACCCACCAAAGTGTTGCTCTTTAATATAATCTTGATTCTGTTTAAGCACATTAGTTGACATCTCTTCTATCAGGTTACAGAAATGCATCTCTGGTCCTTCATTTACTTAATTGCAGGATGATCAGGGAGAGAAATTTGAAGCTGCAGCTTCTCTGCACATCTTTGTTCAGTCTTCTGTTTTTAAACAATAACAAAAGAAAATTGTATAAATATTGTAACATGATAGTTTTAAGGTTTGGATATGAAACCTTTAGTTAGTTATCCTTAAAAATGAAGGGAAGTCGAAGTTTGAAGCAAAGGAAGAAACATAGGTCTAAATTATCAGTATAGGTTCTCACAAAGCTGGTCTTTGCCTCCACTGCACACATGTGCACAAAAATAGAAGATTTCATGATGAGCCAAGTTCTCTTCACGTTCCTCACTTACAAAACAGCTTCATTGCAGGTCTCAAAAAATGTGAGCTCCACCCATGAAAGTGTTCTTTTGATTGCCTTAAAATTCTGTGTCCTGGTCGAACGAGGCCCCACTACTTGTTGAGTGTGGGCAGGTGGGTATAGTCAATACAGAACTGTGAACATCATGAGATGTCGTCAAGCTGCATTTGATGCTCAAGGGGACACATTGGAGACATTTACATTTTTTGTTGTGGTATACCCACCAGTGTTGATGGCTTTTGTTTCAATAAATTGTCTGAAATAAGGAAGATTCCATCGCATGCTTCTACTTAAATGCTCTACTTTCATAATATGGATATTATATTCTATATAATATTACTGTAGCCTAAACTTATAGTTTCCATTAATTTCACTGAAACCCAAATATCCCTATAGTGTAAATAGTGCTTGAGTTTGTTATTTCTAAGATGTGTAAGACTTGTCCTTATGTGTTGTAAAACTCTGATCTAGGATAATGAACTTCTCCAGAGGAAAGACGAGGCTGTGAAGGCTGTTCTGGATGTATTGGTGAGCTTCTGCAATATTGACACTAAATGAACTATTTGGTGTCTATTAAAGTTTCAAACCACCAGCAGATTATATAGCTAAATGTTTATGAGTTAACACACTGATGGCATGTAAATGACCTCGGTTTCTTTTTTTCCCAGGAGGTGTACAAACCTGAGAGAAAGTACAGAAGGCAGAGGGATGCAGGACTCCTTCTGGATGAGGAGTCCAGGGTCCACTCCACTCTGCTGGAATATGGCAGGTAATATTTCCCTTCCGGTACTTGAATCTGGACCATGTGTTTGTAAAGCTGTTTTAACGCACAGATGAATCATAACATCCCATCACAGACAAAACACCCAGCCCTTTTTTGCAGGTCAAGTACATTTTATGTGTTATCATTTAGTTTCAGCTATAGCTCTCAGCTGTTCAGAGATAGTCACAGAACTGTTAAATTCATACTACTGTCACACTGTTGCAATTTAATCGCATACAAAGATATGCAGCTTTAGGTTAATGTGCAACTTAACCCTAAATTCCCCTTTTTTCCTATTGGATCAAACTGTACAGCTTGGTACATGTCTACGTCACAGCCCCGCATTTGGGTATAAAGCCATCTCACTCAGACCACCCCGTAGCGAATCAGGAATTGGAATTGTGACCATATAGGGGAAAAAAAAAAAAAAGGAAGTGTGACCATTGATCATGGCGTTTTATGCTTTATATCATATACATTAATGGAGATATTATAAATGTACATGTAAATATAAACCTGAAGGTATGTTACGTGTTTGAACATTAGCCCATGTTAACAACGCTAACATCACCACTCAGAAAATGAACCGATTCTGTCGTCAGCTGCTTTGGCAGCGCTGGCTTTGGGCATCGCTGCGTCAGCGCCTTGAGCCACTGGCTCAAATAGATGAGGCTCAGGCCCCCTGGGCTCCACAAAGATTCCTCAATTTCTGGTGACGATAGGGGCGAAGTCCTCCACCTGAAAAGATCTATTAATGGCATAACTACCAGCATCGCTCAGCTCACTCTCAATGTTTCAGTATGTCAAATTAAGCTAGCTGCCACTTTCTCGTGTCTTCCTGACAACACCCCCGCTTAACCCCCTCTGCTCATCCTCACACTTGGCCACGCCCCTCAGTGTTGCTTGGCACTGCCCACTTTGTTGGCATTTTTCAAAATTATTCGGGGGGCGGTTTAAGGTTAGAACTAATGGAGATGCTACTGTATCAGTGCCCACAGATTAAAGTTCTACTGGAGTAAATAGGGCTTTAGATATCTGTGATTTTATACCACATTGTAATCCAGGGGAATTGAAACAAATGGACATACAGATTTCACTGTGACACATTTTGTCAATAAAAAAACACAATATGAAACTAAATGAACAAATTGAAATTTTATGCTTTCTTTTCCTTCATAAAGATCCTTTGTAAACGATAAGCACAGATAATAAACTGTTGCATTGACATGGAACTATATACCATGTGATTACTTCAAGGAAAAATACCAAGATTTTATTTTCCCAAAAGGTTCAATTCAATTCAGTTCAATTCAGTTTTATTTATATAGCGCCAATTCACAACACATGTTGTCTTGAGGCACTTCACAACAGTCAGGTACATACATTCCAATTAATCCTAACAATTGAACAGTGCAGTCGGAGTTAGCTTTTTATTCAAATTGGATAAAAAGTTTTTCTATCTAAGGAAACCCAACAGATTGCATCCAGTCAGTGACTTGCAGCATTCCCTCCTCCCGGATGAGCATGTAGAGACAGTGGACAGTCAGTGGCGTTGACTTTGCAGCAATCCCAAATTATTTTTTTTATTTTCACATAGTTTAACAGATAAACTTTGAATAGAAATCTGCAAAATTTAGGATTACATTTCAAGTGAACATTCGTTCGTTCGTTCGTTCGTCGTCTTCCGCTTATCCAGGACCGGGTCGCGGGGGCAGCAGACTCAGCAGAGACGCCCAGACGTCCCTCTCTCCAGACACCTCCTCCAGCTCCTCCAGGGGGAGCCCAAGGCGTTCCCAGGCCAGCCGAGAGACATAGTCCCTCCGGCGTGTCCTGGGCCGTCCCCTGGGCCTCCTCCCGGTGGGACGTGCCTGGAACACCTCCCGAGGAAGGCGTCCAGGAGGCATCCGGTATAGATGCCCGAGCCACCTCAACTGGCTCCTCTCAATGTGGAGGAGCAGCGGCTCTACTCCGAGCCCCTCCCGGATGGCCGAGCTCCTCACCCTATCTCTAAGGGAGTGCCCGGCCACCCTACGGAGGAAGCTCATTTCAGCCGCTTGTATCCGTGATCTCGTTCTTTCGGTCATGACCCAAAGTTCATGGCCATAGGTGAGGGTAGGAACGTAGACCGACCAGTAAATTGAGAGCTTTGCTTTTCGGCTCAGCTCTCTCTTCACCACAATGGACCGGCACAGCGCCCCCATTACTGTGGCAGCTGCACCGATCCGTCTGTCGATCTCCCGCTCCATTCTTCCCTCACTCGTGAACAAGACCCCGAGATACTTAAACTCCTCTACTTGAGGCAGGAACTCCCCTCCAACCTGAAGAGGACAAGCCACCCTTTTCCGGTCGAGTACCATGGCCTCGGACTTGGAGGAGCTGATCCTCATCCCAGCCGCTTCACACTCGACTGCGAACCGCCACAGCGCATGCTGTAGGTCTTGGCTAGAGGGGGCCAGCAGGACCACGTCATCCGCAAAAAGAAGAGACGAAATCCACTGGTCCCCAAACCAGACCCCCTCCGGCCCTTGGCTGCGTCTAGAAATCCTGTCCATAAAAGTTATGAACAGGACCGGCGACAAAGGGCAGCCCTGCCGGAGTCCAACATGCACTGGGAACAGGTCCGACTTAGTGCCGGCAATGCGGACCAAACTCCTGCTCCGCTCGTACAGGGACCGGATGGCCCCTAATAAAGGGCCCCCAATTCCATACTCCTGGAGCACCCCCCACAGGGCATCACAAGGGACACAGTCGAATGCCTTCTCCAGGTCCACAAAACACATGTGAACCGGTTGGGCAAACTCCCATGAACCCTCGAGCACCCTGTAGAGGGTATAGAGCTGGTCCAGTGTTCCACGGCTGGGACGAAAACCACACTGTTCCTCCTGAAGCCGAGGTTCGACTATCGGTCGGACTCTCCTCTCCAATACCCTGGCGTAGGCCTTACCAGGGAGGCTGAGGAGTGTGATCCCCCTGTAGTTGGAACACACCCTCCGGTCCCCCTTCTTATAAAGGGGGACCACCACCCCCGTCTGCCAGTCCAGAGGCACTGTCCCCGACCGCCACGCAATGTTGAAGAGGCGTGTCAACCATGACAGCCCTACAACATCCAGAGACTTGAGGTACTCAGGGCGGATCTCATCCACCCCCGAAGCCTTGCCACCGCGGAACTTTTTAACCACCTCGGTGACTTCATCCTGGGTGGTGAAAGAGTCCAACCCCGAGTCCCCAGCCTCTGTTTCCACCACGGAATGCGTGATGGCAGGATTGAGGAGATCCTCGAAGTACTCCTTCCACCGCCCGATAATGTCCTCAGTCGAGGTCAGCAGTCTCCCGCCCCCACTATAAACAGTGTTGGCGAAGCACTGCTTCCCCCTCCTGAGGCGCCGGACGGTTTGCCAGAATCGCTTCGAGGCCAACCGGTAGTCCTTCTCCATGGCCTCACCGAACTCTTCCCAGGCCCGAGTTTTTGCCTCTGCCACAGCCCGGGCCGCAGCACGCTTGGCCTCACGGTACCCGTCAGCCGCCTCAGGAGTCCCACAAGCCAACCACAGCCGATAGGACTCCTTCTTCAGCTTAACAGCATCCCTTACTGCCGGTGTCCACCACCGGGTTCTGGGATTGCCGCCACGACAGGCACCGCAGACCTTACGGCCACAGCTATGGGCAGCAGCATCGACAATAGATGCAGAGAACATGGTCCACTCGGACTCTATGTCTCCAACATCCCCCGGGATCTGGTCGAAGCTCTCCCGGAGGTGGGAGTTGAATACATCCCTGGCCGAGGGCTCCGCCAGGTGTTCCCAGCAGACCCTCACTATGCGCTTGGGCCTGCCGAGTCTGTCCGGCTTTCTCCTCCTCCAGCGGATCCAACTCACCACCAGGTGATGATCAGTGGACAGCTCAGCCCCTCTCTTCACCCGAGTGTCCAAAACATGCGGCCGAAGGTCTGATGATACGACAACAAAGTCGATCATCGACCTCCTGCCTAGGGTGTCCTGGTGCCAAGTGCACTGATGGACACCCTTATGTTTGAACATGGTGTTCGTTATGGACAATCCGTGACTAGCACAGAAGTCCAATAACAAAACACCACTCGGATTCAGATCGGGGAGGCCATTCCTCCCGATCACGCCTCTCCAGGTGTCACTGTCGTTCCCCACGTGGGCGTTGAAGTCCCCCAGCAGAATAATGGAGTCCCCGGGAGGGGCACTATCCAGCACCCCCGACAGGGACGCCAAGAAGGCAGGGTACTCTGCACTACCACTCGGCCCGTAGGCTGAAATGATAGTCAGAGACTTCTCCCCAACCCGAAGGCGCAGGGATACAACCCTCTCATCCACTGGGGTAAACCCCAACACGAGACGGCTGAGCTGGGGGGCAACAAGCAAACCCACACCAGCCCGCCGCCTCTCCCCGTGGGCCACTCCAGAGTAGAAGAGAGTCCAACCCCTCTCAAGGAGATGGGTTCCAGAGCCCACGCTGTGCGTGGAGGCGAGCCCGACTATTTCTAGTCGATATCTCTCGACCTCCCGCACAAGCTCAGACTCCTTCCCCCCCAGCGAGGTGACATTCCACGTCCCTAGAGCCAGCCTAAGCATCCAGGGTTCGGGCCGTTGAGGTCTCCACCTTCGTCCGCCACCCAATCCTCTTTGCACCGGTCCCTCACGGTTCCCCCTGCAGGTGGTGGGCCCACTGGGGGATGGCCTCGCGTCTCTCGTTCGGGCTTGGCCCGGCCGGGTCCCGCGAGGAGCAACCCGGCCACCAGGCGCTCTCCGACGAGTCCCGACCCCAGGCCTGGCTCCCGGGTGGGACCCCGGCTCCGCCGTACCGGGCGACGTCACGTGCCTCGATATTGTGTTCTTCATGAGGGGTTCTTGAACCATTCTTTGTCTGACCCATCACCTAGAACCTGTTTGCCATGGAAGACCCTACCAGGGGCATTTAGGCCCCAGACAACATAGCCTCTAGGATCATTTGAGCACTCAAACCCCTCCACCACGTTAAGGTGACGGTTCAAGGAGGGGTCAAGTGAACAATATTATGTACAATATGTTCAAGTGAACATATTGTACATAATATTGTTCCTGTGTGTTGTTCTGCTATTTAAAAAGCTATCGATCCTTTTTTTTCTATACCTGCTCATCAATTCAGAGTCACGGGTCAGGCAACTTCCCAGTATATCACAGGGCAACTTTGAACACAGCATTACCTTAACAAGAGTGATGGATGGTGTACCCCCGACTATGGTCCGTCCTTTTAGTTTCCATGCAATGACTATTAACGTTTTTTTAAGAAAATTAATGTTATAGAACAGGGATGTCAAACTCCAGTCCTCAAGGGCTGGTGTCCTCAAACTTTTATATGTGTCCCTGGTCCAACACACCTGAATCAATGGCCAAATTACCTCCTGAGTATGCTGTCAAGTTCTCCAGAATCCTGCTAATGACCTAATTATTAAATTCAGGTGTGTTGAAGCAGAGGCACATCTAAAGGTTGCAGGACACTGGCCCTCGAGTACTGGAGTTTGACACCTGTGTTATAGAAAGTGGAGTTCTGCCATTTTGGAATTGTAACTTTTTAATCCATTGGTTATACCTTTACGTGATAACTGACCCACTTGCACAGTGAAGTACGTCTACTGTCTTTTTTGCATATAGTAGCTTGTGTTGCCTGTAGCTGCCAAAGCAGGCCATCTGTTTTACATTTTCTTTATGTCAAACACAATTTCTTAATTTAATGTAGTAGTAGCTCTTGTGCTAGAACTGAAAACTTTCTGGAGAATCATACACCAATCCATGTGACCATGATCTAATTTAGTATATCATATGTCTTCTGAGATTTTTTTAAAGTGCATTGCTGTGCCGTTTTGAACCATCTCACAACCACCATCTCCCTTTTTTGATGATCAAATTCCTCTTTCATGTATCCATATCTGCACATAGAATACATTCAAGCTATTCTGTGAGTACTGGAAATGTGTGAGCGTTCTTTTCTGCACATCTCTTATAACAGGTACTTTGCTTTGTGGTGGAGTTTTTTGGTCAGAGACATGATCTATTTGCCCTGTCTTCAGATTTAATGGGGAGCTGAAGTGTTGGATTTGTAACTGTTGTCATTCTGAGTTTTTCTTTTTTTTTTTGAAGCATTACACGATTTCAGATTGTACACTTGACTACTTGTATTTCTTTGTTTTATCATCAGACGTTATGGACTCCATAAGCAGTGTAAACAAAACAAGGTAAGTCTCAGTATGATGTTGCTTGGTGGCTCAATGAACAGTGTTATTACTGGGTTTACATTTGCTAAATAAAACACCTTCATATGAGCGGGAATGTCCTGGTCAGAAGATTCATGAAATTAGACTCATACAGCATTATGGTATCCAGTTATTTTACAATATATACAGGTCCTTCTCAAAATATTAGCATATTGTGATAAAGTTCATTATTTTCCATAATGTCATGATGAAAATTTAACATTCATATATTTTAGATTCATTGCACACTAACTGAAATATTTCAGGTCTTTTATTGTCTTAATATGGATGATTTTGGCATACAGCTCATGAAAACCCAAAATTCCTATCTCACAAAATTAGCATATTTCATCCGACCAATAAAAGAAAAGTGTTTTTAATACAAAAAAACGTTAACCTTCAAATAATCATGTACAGTTATGCACTCAATACTTGGTCGGGAATCCTTTTGCAGAAATGACTGCTTCAATGCGGCGTGGCATGGAGGCAATCAGCCTGTGGCACTGCTGAGGTCTTATGGAGGCCCAGGATGCTTCGATAGCGGCCTTTAGCTCATCCAGAGTGTTGGGTCTTGAGTCTCTCAACGTTCTCTTCACAATATTCCACAGATTCTCTATGGGGTTCAGGTCAGGAGAGTTGGCAGGCCAATTGAACACAGTGATACCATGGTCAGTAAACCATTTACCAGTGGTTTTGGCACTGTGAGCAGGTGCCAGGTCGTGCTGAAAAATGAAATCTTCATCTCCATAAAGCTTTTCAGCAGATAGAAGCATGAAGTGCTCCAAAATCTCATGATAGCTAGCTGCATTGACCCTGCCCTTGATAAAACACAGTGGACCAACACCAGCAGCTGACACGGCACCCCAGACCATCACTGACTGTGGGTACTTGACACTGGACTTCTGGCATTTTGGCATTTCCTTCTCCCCAGTCTTCCTCCAGACTCTGGCACCTTAATTTCCAAATGACATGCAGAATTTGCTTTCATCCGAAAAAAGTACTTTGGACCACTGAGCAACAGTCCAGTGCTGCTTCTCTGTAGCCCAGGACTGGGGAATGTGGCACCTGTAGCCCATTTCCTGCACACGCCTGTGCACGGTGGCTCTGGATGTTTCTACTCCAGACTCAGTCCACTGGTTCCGCAGGTCCCCCAAGGTCTGGAATCGGCCCTTCTCCACAATCTTCCTCAGGGTCCGGTCACCTCTTCTCATTGTGCAGCGTTTTCTGCCACACTTTTTCCTTCCCACAGACTTCCCACTGAGGTGCCTTGATACAGCACTGTGGGAACAGCCTATTCGTTCAGAAATTTCTTTCTGTGTCTTACCCTCTTGCTTGAGGGTGTCAATAGTGGCCTTCTGGACAGCAGTCAGGTCGGCAGTCTTACCCATGATTGGGGTTTGGAGTGATGAACCAGGCTGGGAGTTTTAAAGGCCTCAGGAATCTTTTGCAGGTGTTTAGAGTTAACTCGTTGATTCAGATGATGAGGTTCATAGCTCGTTTAGAGAGCCTTTTAATGATATGCTAATTTTGTGAGATAGGAATTTTGGGTTTTCATGAGCTGTATGCCAAAATCATCCGTATTAAGACAATGAAAGACCTGAAATATTTCAGTTAGTGTGCAATGAATCTAAAATATATGAATGTTAAATTTTCATCATGACATTATGGAAAATAATGAACTTTATCACAATATGTAAATTTTTTGAGAAGGACCTGTATATACACAGTGTGAACAGGATTTCTGTTAACAAAGACTCCACCGTATCCTCCAGGTTTGATAGGAGACGTCTGTGCACAGACATTTTCAGATCTCTCCAGATATTTTCAACCGGATTTAAGTCTGGACTCCAGGTCATTCCCAGAGTGGTTCTGAAGCCACTCATTTAAGATCTTAGCAGAGTGCTGTGTGTAGCTGTCCTGCTAAAAACACAACTTTCACCCCTGTCCTAGGTCAAGGATGCTCTAGAGCAGGTTTTCTTTCAAGATGTCTCTGTACATTGCAGCATTTATTTTCCCTCTATCCTGACTAGTCTGCCAGTTCCTGCTGCTGAAAAAAAATCCCCATAGCCGGGATGATGTCGGTCCTGGTGATGAGGGTTGTCTGAATTCCTCCAAACGTGATGCTTGGCATTCACACCAAAGAGTTGATCTTTGTCTCACCGGACCAGAACATTTTGTTTGTCATGGTCTGAGAGTCCTTCAGATGCTTTTTGGCAAAATCCAGACAGGCTGCCATGTGCCTTTTTATTGAGGAGAGGATGGGGTTTGGCCCTTCTACCATTCAGGACTGATTGGTGGATTGCTGCAGTTGTTGTAGTCCTTCTGGGAGGTTCTCCTCCCTCCACAGGGGAAAGCTGGAGCTCAGACAGAGTGAACATAGGGTTCTTCGTATCCTCCAATCGCTCAGTGTAGATGGCCGACCAGCCCTAAGAAAAGTCCAGATGGAGTTCACTGTGCTCAATGGTGGCCTTTAAAGCAGCAGTAATTTGTCTGTGTTCTCCCCACATTTTTGCCTCAATACAATCCTGGGTCGGAGGTCTATAGACAATTCCTTTGACTTTGTGCTTGGTTTTTGCACGCTGACATGCACTGTCAACTGTAGGACCATATATAGACAGGAGTGTCCATTTACCTCCATTTATCTGCACAGTTTTTCTATTTCTTGACAATTGTCTGTAGTTTTAATGCACAATTACACATTCACATTTTCAAGTCACCCTAGGCACATTTCACTTATACTGAGTGTTCTATTTGTACAATATTTTTCCTATGTTGTAAATTTGCCTGTACTGTACATTCTCTTCTTATATTTTACCTTTGTGTGAATATGGACTTTTGCTTTCACCTTGCTGCTGATGCACATAAATTTCCCTACTGTAGTACAATTAAGGATATTTCTATTTCAAGAGTACTCTTTGTCTTTACTTATTTCTAACGGAACATTATACTCTTTGGGCTTTTGGCAGCAGAGGGTGGAAAGGAGGAGTCCTGTAATTATAGGCGACTGTATTATAGAAGAACTAAATGCATTAGGATCAGAGCTCGTCCCAAGCTTGTGGGGCAAGGAGTTTATTTTATCAAATATAAGATTTCAGTAGGGAAAACATTTTCTAATTTACCTTTTAGGTATCAAAAACAGCAGCAAGCTTTATTTCTTCCTTACTGCAGGAAGAAGAGCTCTGAAATTGTTCAACTACTGCAGTAGGATACAAACAAGTGGGAAGGAAAGGTTTCCAGCAGGACCCTTCAGAAAAACTTGTAAAGATTTTGTAGCACCTTTTGCTTATATATGAATCTTTTATTGTCATATTTGGAATAATGCCACTAAAGGCAGCAACTTGTGCAGCAACTTCAGTGTTAAAAACTGCAGCACACACACGATGATCTCTTCAAATAAGGCAGTAGCCAAAGCATAAACGATCCAATATGTTTTTTCTCTGTTAAAAGCTGTTGTTCTTCAGTGGTTTCGAACTGCAACTGTTTTGCCTTTTTCATCATTGCTACTGTTGTGTTTTTCTTGGTTACTTTCCCCTTCAGTCATCACAGAAAAGACTGCAGTCCCACGTTATCCACTTCAGTGTTATTTCAGGCATCTCCAGCAGAAGATTGCAATGTTTAAATACTTGTGTAAAGTTGGGTCATTTAAAGTTACTTCATTCAGCATTGTGTGCCTACATTTGAGGGATTAGTTTGTAATAAATGGCTATGTGGAAGGAATATTTATATGGCATCATAGTTTTAACTTCTGATTTTGAGCTTCAGCAGTGTATTTTTTTTAGAAGCTCTTGCCTTTCTGTTTCCAGGAAGATGAGGGGAATGTCTGTGGGTCTCATGTGATGCCTGCTGGGATTGTCGAGATGTTGGAAGAAGACAACTTACAGGCAGCAGAGGAGGTGATCACTTGATTCAAGTGTAGCTGTACATCAGTATGAGGTCATCAGCATTGTTGGCTCTGCTCTCTTTTGTATTCCTCCTGACAATAGTCCTTAGATCCTCAGTGGGATTTAAGTCAATCAAGCACAGTGATACCATCGGGATTAAAGTACCATGATCCTCTACCCACCCTTTGGATTTGACAAAACACCAGCTGATGACCTGGCACACCAAATCATAGCTGACTTTACTTTTACACTGGACCTAAAGCAACAGTTCAGACCTTTTTCTGTGTAAATCAGATACAGTGGGGAGAACAAGTACTTAAAACGCTGCCAGTTTTGCTGGTTTGTCTACTTGCAAAGCATGTACAAGTCTTTAATTTTTATCATAGCTACTCTTCAACTGTGAGTGACAGAATCTAAAACAAAATTCCAGAAAATCACATTGTGTGATTTTTAAGTAATTAATTAGCGTTTTATTGCATGACACAATTATTTGATACATCAGAAAAACAAAACTTAATATTTGGTACAGAAACCTTTGTTTGCAATTACAGATATCAGATGTTTCCTGTAGTTCTTGATGAGGTTTGCACACACTGCAGCAGGGATTCTGGACCACTCCTCCAAACAGATCTTCTCCAGATCCTTCAGGTTTCGGGGCTGTCGCTGGGCAATGCGGACTTTCAGCTCCCTCCAAAGATTTTCGATTGGGTTCAGGTCTGGAGTCTGGCTAGGACACTCCAGGACCTTAAGATGCTTCTTACGGAGCCACTCCTTAGCTGCCCTGGCTGTGTGGTTCGAGTCATTGTCATACTGGAAGACACAGCCACGAGCCATCTTCAATGCCCTCACTGAGGGAAGGAGGTTGTTGGCTAAGATACATGGTCCCATCCATCCTCCCCTCAATACGATGCAGTTTCCTGTTCCCTTTGCAGAAAAGCATCTCCAAAGAATGATGTTTCCAACTCCTTGCCTTACAGTAGGGATGATGTTCTTGGAGTTGTATGATCCTTCCTCCAAACATGGTGAGTGGGGTTTGGACCAAAAAGCTCCATTTTTGTCTCATCAGACGACATGACATTTACCCATTCCTCCTCTGGATTATCCAGATGGTCATTGGCAAACTTCAGACAGGCCTGGACATGCGCTGGCTTGAGCAGGGGGACCTTGTGTGTGCTCTACAGGATTTTAATCCATGGTGGCGTAGTGTGTTACTAATGGTCTTCGTTGAGACTGTGGTCCCAGCTCTCTTCAGATCATTGACTAGGTCCTGCCGTGTAGCTCCGGGCTGATCCCTCACCTTCCTCATGATCATTGATGCCCCACGAGGTGAGATCTTGCATGGAGCCCCAGACCGAGGGAGATTGACCATCATCTTGACCGTCTTCCATTTTCTTATAATTGCTCCAACAGTTGTTGCCTTCTCACCGAGCTGCTTGGCTATTTCCTGTAGCCAGTCCCAACCTTGTGCTGGTCTACTATTTTATCACTGATGTCCTTACACAACTCTCTGTTGTTGGCCAATGTGGAGAGGTTGGAGTTTGTTTGACTGAGTGTGTGGACAGGTGACTTTTATACAGATAACGAGTTCAAACAGTTGCACTTAATACAGGTAATGAGTGGAGAACAGGAGGGCAAGAAGAACTAACAGCACTGTGAGAGCCGAGATTCTTACTGGTTGTTAGGTGATCAAATACTGATGTCATGCTAATTAATTACTTAAAATTCACACAATGTAATTTTCTGGATTTTTGTTTCCATCAACTGTAAGTAATTCCGTCACTTACAGTTGAAGAGCACCTATGATAAAAATAGGACTTCTACAGGCTTTGCTAGTGGGAAAACCTGCAACGTGGCAGTGATTCAAATACTTGTTCTCCCCACTCTATGACACTTCTGATGCTGTATCTTGTTCAGGAGTGGTGTACTGATATCTTCATGTATTATAAGTGCATATGGCAATACAAACGTATGTAGGGTCATTTTCATAATTTATCAATTTGGAAGTGTTATAATACGTTTCACTCACTCCAAATTTTAGATGGTATACGGTTTTAAGCCAATCTATATAAGTGTGGATGAAGCTGTAGCTAGTAGTTAACCTTCTTGTGGGCAGTTACAATGCCACAAGAAGGTTAACTACTAGGAAAATATAGATGTTCAGATGAGGCCAAAACTGAACTCCTTTTTATGTTACTGCAGAACCCATATTTGAAGAAAGAATGTCTCTGTACATCACCCCAAAAACACCATGCTCAAAGTGAAGTTGGCAGGTGGCAACATCATGGTCTTACAGCACATGGTACTGGCAAACTTCATAGTAGAAGGGATGAATGGAGAAATTTACCGCAACATTCTTAATACGAATCTAAAGATGAAACAAGTGGTTTTTCAAACAAGAGTGTAATACAAGGTTGTCAAACCTGGAGTCCTGGAGAGGTACTGTCCTGCAACTTTTAGATGCATCCCTTCTCCAACTCAACTGATAAAAATAAATGGCTCATTTTCCAGCCTCTGCAGGGCTGGATGACATGCTGATGAGGGATTCGGCCATTTGATTCTGGTGTGTTGGGGAAGGAAAGCATCTAAAAGTTAGTAGTAGCTCTTGAAGACTGCAGTAAACGCACATCCAAAGAAACTCTTAATTGTTTTCAGAGAAAGAAAGGTAAGCTGCTAGAATGGCCCAATAAATAACCTGACAAGTATGTATTTGATCTGACGTGATGATAATTTGTGTGGATGAATGGGTCAAAATCACACCTGAGCAATGCATGCATCTAGTCTCAATATAGAATTTAACATCTTGACGTTTTCATTACCAGTGTTGTGATTATTATTTTTAATATATTATTTAATATTAATATTCTATTACATAATAATTTGGTCTGTGTTGTCCAGTGAATACCAGCCCAATAAGGTGGTGGTATTAGGACACTGGTGAAAGGGATGAGCCAAGCTCTGGCATTACTGAACAGCAAAACTGCACACACAAGGAACAAATTCACACAATTTCTTAAAACACAAGAATTTATTAACAAAAATAATTCAACTCAAAGTCAAACGTATTTCAATCAACAAAGTCTTTACTATGCTAGAACAATCCAACTAAACTACCAAGCAGAATGAAAGAATAAGAAATACCAATAAACTTAATATACAGTCTGTGAATCAAAGATGGTTAAAAAGTGATGCAACATTACCATTCAACTTTTATTTATGTTTGAGAACCAAGGATTATCTTAAGGAATCTGGAAATGAAGTTAAGTTAGTCTTAGGACTAATTTAGGCAATAATTGGTATACCTTCAAACAACCCTTCACAATGCCAGATCAGTTAAAACATTATTTTAATAAAATAATATTTTAAAGAATGATTTGCCGCATAAAACCTTCTGGATGACTAATTCTCAATGGTGTTTAATTAGCTGCCTTAATTTAGTACAATAATATTTAAGAAAATATTAAGGAAATAATAAAATAATATTTAAGAAAATATTATTTTGAATAACAACCAAAGATTTTGGGATAAATGAGTCTCAATAGACTCATAAGTTGGCGGTTATAAGTCACGTTATAAGTCACCTTAGCAGTTAGCAGTTGAAGCTAAGAAAAGATGTTTATATCTTGTTATCATCCCTGTAAAATCAAACTGTACATCCAAAGGCATGTTGCGGCGACTTCAGTGGGGGTAGCTCTCGCTACCTAGGCATGCGATACAGCGGTCCTGATGCTTTGTTCTATAGGCCTTGGGGGAAAATCCGCTTGGGTTAGGGCTGCTTCTTGAGGCCTCTGAAGAAAACTCAAGCCACGCTTGTCTTATTACACCCTGTTTATGAATGAATGCTGGATACACGGAACAGCAAAAATCATTACTTAACTTTGCTGCATACAATCACGTGGTCCAAGGATTCTTCAAAGTAGAAGCCTTACGTGCCCGCGAGTTTCAAGGCCTTTAGCTTTCTCGTGGTCTGGGTCCTCCATTAGCCGCTGCCATAATGAAACCGAGCGGAGGGGAAAACATGCTCTTGGGTCAGAGATTCCAACTCTAACTCCTCCAAAAATAGGAAATGTTTTTAGAAAACTTAACTGACAAATCCTTAACTTAGTTAAGGATTTGTCAGTAGAATGGCTGTTGTAATTTTTGACTATGTGTGTGATTAATTACTGATTATTTACATAGAACATAGTCATACCACAGGATCATGACCAGTTTTTGAGTGATCACATACTCCTGAGTTGGGTTTTGTTCTCTGAAGTTCAGACATGTCTTGAAGACATAAACACTTGGATGATTTTACATTTTCTGCTTCTAAATTCAGAAGAGAAGAGAAGTTGTCGTCTTTGGACCGGAGTCTCCGAAGAAAGAAACTGCTTAGTCAATCAATTAATGTAGAAGGCATTAAATTAACATCTGGTAATAAATTAAAAAACCTTGGTGATTTTTGATTAGGACATATTATTTAAATCCAATATTAAACAGGTTTCTAGGATTTCCTTCTTTCACCTCCGGATCATTGCCAAAATTAGAAATATCCTATCCAGGAGTGATGCTGAAAAACTAGTCCATGCATGTGTTACTTCAGGGCTAGACTATTGTAATTCTTTACTATCAGGATGTCCACAAAATGCAGTTAAAAGTCTTCAGCTCATCCAAAATGCTGTAGCAAGAGTTCTGATGAAAATTAAAAAGAGAGATCATATTTCTCCTATTTTAGCTTCCCTTCATTGGCTCCCTGTTAAATCCAGAATAGAATTAAAAATTCTCCTCCTCACATATAAAGCCCTTAATGATCTAGCTCCATCATACATCAGAGATCTGATTGGTCCATATGTTCCTAACAGAGAACTTCATCTCAGACTGCAGGTTTACTGGTGGTTCCTAGAGTCTCTAGAAGTAGAATGAGAGGCAGATTCTTTAGTTATCGAGCTCCTCTCCTGTGGAACCAGCTCCCAGTTTTAGTCCGTGAGGCAGACACCCTGTCTACTTTTAAGGTCAGGATTAAAACTTTCTTTTCTGATGAAGCTTAGAGTGGCTTAGATTATCCTGAGCTATCTCTAGTTATGATGCTATAGGCTTAGGCTGGAAGACATAATGACCACTTTCACTCTCTGCTCCATTCTCCAATTTTGCAATATTTGCTGTTATTTCAGTTTTTAACTTTATGTTCTCCCTCTGTTCTTTCAGCTACATCTTGCATGGCTCTGTGTTTAGCTGTGGCACCTTCCTGGAGGGCGAAGCTGACCTGCTGCTGCCAACAACTTAATGTCCTCCTTCCACAGATAACACACTTGGCCCTGTCTTTCATCCTTTAACTCTGTCTCTCCTAGACATAGCTACTGGCTGAACTTCCACTGTGACTGTTTGTGCTCTCTTTCATACTCTAGACTTAAAACTGGCTCAGAGTTTATAGGCTTTGCTGTCTTTCTCTCCTAAATGAAGCAACTAAAGAAGCTACAACCATTAATGTTTTACTTTTCTTTTCCCATAGAAAGTACTCCTAGATCAGTGCTTTTGCAAATGTGCTCTGTTCTCTCGAACCGCCAGTTGGTTGTGGCAAATGGACACTCACATTGTGGTGTTTCCTGTCAAAAGGGAGTTTACCTCTCCACTGTCGCTACATGCATGCTCAGTATGAGGGATTGCTGCAAAATCAATGCAAGTGACTGTCAACTGTCGCTACATGCTCAACCAGGAGGAGTGAATGCTGCAAGTCACTGACTCGATGCAATCTGCTGGGTTTCCTTAGATAGAAAAAACTTTTAACCAATCTGAATAGTAAACTGAATTTGACTGCAATGTTTGTTAGGAATAATTGGAATATATGAATCTGACTTGAAATCTGTATGATTTGATTGAATTGACTTTGTAAAGTGCCTTGAGATGACATTTCTAGTGAATTGGTGCTACGTGAATAAATTGAATTGAATTGAGTCAAGCTTCAAAGGCATGTTGTTATGGAGCAATGCTCCTAAAATCTAAAACTACATTTAAGAAAAAATACATTGTGCTCCAAAGCCAGTACTGCCTAAGCTGGGTTTGTGGACAGTCAAACCTTTCGGGAGATCTTAGAAGCACATACTCAGATATGGGCCCTTGAATGCTGCATCAAATTTCCAAAGTAGAGAATGGGTATCAGTTAGAGAAATGTCCTAAAACTGTGTCATCAGCATTTCTGCATAGAGTTGGGCTTAATTTGAGTTTGTTTCCGCCCACCAAATTTATCAGCACTTGTTTGTTGGTACGTAGGTATACACACAGTTTCATAAATCAAATGTCTACACTTGTTTTTGATAAGTGAGGGTCAAAGAATGTAGCCCATGTCCAGTGTGTGGTGGCTCTTGTAGCACTGACTCCAGCTACATTGCTCGTCTTGTGAATTGTCCACAATCTCCTAAATGCTTCACTATCCTCCTAAGGCTGTGGTTATGGCTATTGCTTGTGCACCCTTTTTACCAAGCCTATTACATCAATATAATTTTCCATTAAATTCTTGGAAATGCCGGCTTCTTGGGCAATGACATTTTGTGGCCTACCCTCCTTATAGATTATCAGTAAATGTCTGCTGGTCAAATGGCAAATCAGCAGATTGTTCCAACATTGTGTAGGCCGTAGACATGGCCATAATATACCATTTTTGTATTAAAATATTTTTCATGGTCTTATTTAATTTTTATAAAAATTTTTTGAAAAACTCAATTTTAAATTTATTATTAGCTGCAAACCATACCAAGGACTATAGACCGGGCTTGGACCGGCCGGGTCCCATGAGGACCCAGCCAGGCCAAGCCTGAACAAGAGACGCAAGGCCATCCTCCAGTGGGCCCACCACCCACAGGGGAACCACGAGGGACCGGTGCCAAGAGGATTTGGCAGCGGATGGAGGTGGAGACCTCGGCGGCCCGATCTCCGAATGCTTAGGCTGGCTCTAGGAATGTGGAATGTCACCTCGCTGGGGGGAAGGAGTCTGAGCTTGTGCGGGAGGTCGAGAGATATAGACTAGAAATAGTTGGGCTCGCCTCCACGCACGGCGTGGGCTCTGGAACCCATCTCCTCGAGAGGGGCTGGACTCTCTTCTACTCTGGAGTGGCCCACGGGGAGAGGCGACAGGTTGGGGTGGGTTTACTTCTTACCCGGCCTTCTTGGCGTCCCTGTCGGGGGTGCTGGCTAGTGCCCCTCCAGGGGACACCGTTATTCTCCTGGGGGACTTCAACGCCCACGTGGGAAACGACAGTGACACCTGGAGAGGCGTGATCGGGAGGAATGGGCTCCCCGATCTGAATCAGAGTGGTGCTTCGTTATTGGACTTCTGTGCTAGTCACAGATTGTCCACAATGAACACCATGTTCAAGCATAAGGGTGTTCATCATTGCACTTGGCACCAGGACACCCTAGGCAGGAGGTCGGTGATTGACTTTGTTGTGTCGTCAGACTTTCGGCCACATGTTTTGGACAAAAGAGAGGGGCTGAGCTGTCCACTGATCACTACCTGGTGGTGAGTTGGATCCACAGGAAGAGGAGAGAGCTGGACAGACTTGGCTGGCCCAAGCGCATAGACTCTTTCATCACCCAGGCTGAAGTCACCAAGGTGGTTAAAAAGCTCTACGGTGGCAGGGCTTCGGTGGTGGATGAGATCCACCCTGACTACCTCAAGTCTCTGGATGTTGTGGGGCTGTCATAGTTGACACGCCTCTTCAACATTCCGTGGCTGTCGGGGACAGTGCCTCTGGACTGGCAGACTGGGGGGCTGGTCCCTGTTCATAAGAAAGGTTACCGGAGGGCGTGTTCCAACTATAGGGGGATCACATTCCTCAGCCTCCATGGTAAGACCTACGCCGTGGTATTGGAGAGGAGAGTCCGGCCGATAGTCGAACCCTGGCTTCAGGAGGAGCAGTGTGGTTTTTCTCCTGGCTGTGGAACACTGGACCACCCCTACACCCTGTGCAGGGTACTCGAGGATTCATGGGAGTTTGCCCAACCGGTCCACATTTGTTTTGTGGACCTGGAGAATGCATTTGACTGTGTCCCTCATGGTGCCCTGTGGGGGGTGCTCCAGGTGTCTCCAGGTCTTGTTCACGAGTGAGGGTAGAATGGAGCGGGAGATCAACAGACGGATCGGTGCGGCTGCCGCAGTAATGGGGACGCAGTGCCGGTCCGTTGTGGTGAAGAGAGAGCTGAACCGAAAAGCAAAGCTCTCGATTTACCGGTCGGTCTATGTTCCTACCCTCACCTATTGCCATGAACTTTGGGTCATGACCGAAAGACCGAGATCCCGGATACAAGCGACTGAAATGAGCCTCCTTCGTAGGGTGGCCGGGCACTCCCTTCGAGATGGTGTGAGGAGCTTGGCCATCTGGGAGGAGCTCGGAATAGAGCCACTGCTCCTCCACATTGAGAGGAGCCAGTTGAGGTGGCTCGAGCATTTATACCGGATGCCTCCTGGACGCCTTCCTCAGGAGGTGTTCCAGGCAGGTCCCACTAGGAGGAGGCTCAGGGGACGGCCCAGGACACGCTGGTGGGACTTTGTCACTCGGCTGGCCTGGGAACGCCTTGGGCTCCCCCCAAAGGAGCTGGAGGAGGTGTCTGGGGAGAGGGACGTCTGGGGGTCTCTACGGAGTCTGCTGTCCCCGCAACCTGTTCCTGGATGAAGGGGAAGACAACGAGACGATGACGAGACCATACACAAATTTAATAAACATATGCTTGAAATATTACTTTGTGTGCAATAAATTTATAAAATGTAATAAAATAAGTAAAATAAATTGAATTAACAACATTCTTATGTGTTGAACTGCCCACTGTCTAATAAAATACAGATATCGTACAAATATGGCATACAAAATCTGGTTTGGTATTTATCCTTAGATGCGGATTAAATCCCTGATGACGAGTATGGCTGTGATGGCAATTGGAGAGGTAAGCTTACTCAAATAGCTTCTTTGCAGATTACTGCATTTTTCTGAAATGCGTTTAGCCAGTAAACAAAAAAAATGCAATACATTTTTTGTACTGGTGGGTGATATGGCAAACCGTATCACAATGTTTTAACAGTAAACTTATAGTTCTGATTTGTTCTTGATGTAAAACCAGAGTAGTTTAAGAAACATGTGCATTCAGGCTTAAGAACCTTTCTTAACAAATTTGAATCAGTCGTTTAACTTAGCCAGCCTGTAATTGAAACAGCAGACATTTAA
This sequence comes from Girardinichthys multiradiatus, assembly GCF_021462225.1. Classification (NCBI taxonomy): domain Eukaryota; kingdom Metazoa; phylum Chordata; class Actinopteri; order Cyprinodontiformes; family Goodeidae; genus Girardinichthys; species Girardinichthys multiradiatus. Next base: position 2,432,869 of record NC_061800.1, read on the forward strand.
TGAATGCATTACTTAAGACTGTGTATTTTGTTCAACTCAAAAAATTTATTTTAGTTTGAAAACTGTACAACAGTAATACTTGTTTGAAGTGCCACTCATAAATGTTTTTATTCTTTTGTGCAACACATTCTGTTAACACATCAATGTTTTACCATCTAATATCGCCTCCCGCCTGTAGACTGCTGGAGATACTATGGAGACCCACTATTGAAATAGCGGTAGAAAATGACTGACTGACTACCATCTAATATCACAACATCCTCTGTGACCAAAGAGAATGTTCAGCCATGAGTCAAATCTTTAATCAGTTACTAGAGATGAATTGATGTGCCTATTGTTTGTTTTGGTGCAGGGGAAGCTGACTGCGAGTGCTGTGGGGCAGATAGTTCAACTCCAATCTGAGGAGATCAAATTGATTGCCTCTGAGTATGCCGAAAAGGTCAGCAAAGCATTATGCTAATGTCACACAATTCTGTTTCTACTCTGAAAGACAACCCGTGCAGAGGTTTATAGAATAAAAAGTAACAATGTCCAAAGTCCTGATTATGAAGCTGAGTTTTGGGCCTTCTCTTTGAATATTTCTGTCTATTGCCTTGCAGCAGTTGGAGTTTTCTTCAGAGGTTTCTTCTTTAGAGCGCTTTGGTCCAATGCAGCAGCACCGCCGGGAAGTTGCCTCTATAAACAAACAGATTCAACAAAAGACCAAGCAGTTGGAGGAGGTCAGCAGTGCCTTCGGTCAAGTCCTCCCATGCATCACAAATGTAAACTGTGTCATTCTGACTGATTTATAAACTAGCCAAAAAAAAATGAATCCGAAATATTTTTCCAGCATGCTCAATAAGAACATTGGTTTACAGCATCTTCCACTAAGTAACATACTAAATCTATCCTTGAGGAATGCTCTCAGTACTATTTATTAGAGCCTAGCACCTTTTCTGTTTTATTGTCTCATTTGGGAGCTTGTAGAACAGTGTGGTAGTTTTATTAGAAGCTTAACTAAATCAGGTTCACAGAATCAGCTAAAACTATGTGGGGAAAAAGGCACGGAGTGCACTTAAAGTGAACACTTAAAAATTCTTTGCAGTTTAAGAGGAGTTGTTGCACTCATTGTGGAGATGCTAATGCAGCACAATGTTGCCATGCTGGCTAAAAGAAATTATGTAACAACTGAACGTAAACACTTGGCATGTAGCCTTCTTCACCCTAATGGTATGTCTGTCCCGGGCCTGCCATTCTGCTTTTATTGTTGGAATACCTCTGGAGTACTGAGGCATTGTGCCGATTTACTTTTAAATATCTATATTTAACTGGAGGTTTTCTACCAGTTTAAACAACTCTATTTGTAACTACAGATGTCCCTTATGTATTAGTGTCTGTAGTTCCAACAGAAGTCAGGCTATATGAGAACCTATGTTTTCTGTCCTGACAGCTTAAAGTCAAGCATGCAGAGATGAAAGCCTGCAATGAAGAGGCAAAGAGGAGTCTGCTGGAGGTAACTATGTGCATTTATTTTACTATCGCATGTCTTGTTCTCTGTGGATCAATCCTGTTAACTGATTTTTCTGCTCATTGACCAGTGCAATTAAAAATTTATATTATAAGTTTTTTTTTATTTGCTTTCAAACACTTAAAAATGGCCACCAACAGTGATTCTACAGTGCTGTGATTGTGACTGATTTATTGACAGAAGTGGGTAGTAATGGGTCACATTTACAGAGTTTTATTTACTTGAGTAACTTTTGGAAAAAATGTACTTCTAGGATTAGTTTTACTGCACCATACGTTTTGCTTCTGCTTAAGTAAAATACTCTTACTTGAGTACCATTTTTGGCTTTACCCACCTTTTTGAGAAATGAATGGTGTCACTGTTCCTGTGTTTTATTCAGTATAATGGTCAGGATTCGATCATCAATAACTGAGTGCAATGAAACGCAGCATTCGAGCATGTCATTTTTTCTTTTCTCCGGTGAGCAACATCTCTCAAATTTCTTCCATACATGCAGGCTACTCCTCAAGTGTGAAGGATTTATTTCAGTTGTGTTTGACAAATTTATCTTGTCAGCTCTCCATTAACAGCTGGTACTGTATAAAAAGAACTGTTTCTTTTCAACACCAAGTCTTAGAAAATATCAAGCTAAAAGTTGTCCTGAAACTGTTCCCAGGCTAAGGAACACTCAGTAAAACTGGAGAGTGAGATGAAGTCATTAAAGGAGATGGAGGAGCAAGCAGACAGTGGGTGAGCCATCTTATTTTCATCATACAGAACTACAAGGTGACACCATGTCACGCTGAAGAAGCCTGAGACTTGGGCAAAGTTTACAGATTGGATTGTCAAACGGCCCTTGACTCAGAACTTACCTTTGTGCTGCGCTCACCAAAAGTGAAGCTGAAGCAGCAAATTACTAAATACAAAACTGCTGAAAGTTTGATCACTGGCAGCATTTGCTAAAGTGGGAAATGTTAACATACTGAGCACACAGGAAGTGAGAACAGGGCTATAGACAATAACAGACATTGAACTGAAGAGCTAAGACTGATGAGAGTATTTTCATTTTTTTGTCTGTTCTGTAGCCTGATTGAGAAGCTCAGGGCTTTGGTGATGATGAATGAGAACCTGAAGCAGCAGGAGCAGCAGTTTCGCACACACTGCAGAGTGAGCGCATAAACCAGCAGTGGGATTGTTTATCCCTTCAGTAGTAATTTAAAATGTTCTTTAGTGCGTTAAGATTTGTTTTAATCAAGTCTATTTTGTGTTCAGGAAGAGATGGCCCGTTTGCAGCAGAACATTCAAGAGCTGAAGTCAGCATCAGGCCAGGACACAGAGGAGGAGCAGGTGCATGTCCAGCTGCACTGACATTTATCGTGTTAATTAGTATTATCATGTCTAAAACATATGTTGATCCAGATTTCTAAATTAGACTTTTGCTTTTTCCAGGAGAGAAACCAGCTAATAGACCAACAGTACAACTCAGACAGAGAGAAACTGCAGAAAATCCGCCTGCTCATGGTAACCAACATTACATGCAGTGGTGTGAAAATGTGTTTGCCCCCCTTCCTGATTTTCTTAGTTTTGCATGTTTGTTACACTTAAGTATTTCATATCATCAAACTATGTCTCAGTTAAGGTTCATCTCTCCACCTTAAGAAAGAGACTGGGCAAAGGTGGCCTGCATGGCAGAGTTCCAAGACTAAAACCACTGCTAAGCAAAAAGAACATTAAGGCTTGTCTCAGTTTTTCCAAAAACATCTTGGTGATCCCAAAGACTTTTAGGAAAATACTCTGTGAACTGAAGAGACAAAAGCTGAGCTTTTTGGATGGTGTGTCCCCATTACATCTTGTGTGAAGGTAACACTGCATTTTAGAAATAGAACATTATACCATGAGTGAAACATAGTGGTGGTAGTGTGATGGTCTGGGGCTCTTATGCTGCTTCAGGACCTGGAAGACTTGCTGTGATAAATGGAACCATGCTGTCTACCAAAAAATCCTCAAGGATCTTTTTGTTCATCTGTTTGTGACCTCAAGCTGAAACAAACTTGGGTTCTGCAGCACAACATTGATCCAAAACATACCAGCAAGTCCACCTCTGAATGGCTGTGGAAAAACAAAATGAAGACTTTGGAGTGGCCTAGTCAAAGTTCTGAACTGAATGCTATTGAGATTGTGTGGCATGACCTAAAAAAAGGCTCATATGTGGCTGAATTACAACAATTCTGCAAAGATGAGTGGGTTACATTTCTTCACATTGCTGTAAAAGACTCATTGCAGGTTATTACACTTGATTGCAGTTGTTGCTGCTAAAGGTGGCCCAACCAGTTATTATTGGGCAATCACTTTTTCACACAGGGCCATGTAGGTCTTTTTTCTCTCTTAATAACAACTTTCATTTAAAAACTGCATTTTGTGTTTACTTGTGTTGTCTTTTTGACTAATATTTAAATTTGTTTGATGATCTGAAACATGCAAACAAATAAGAAACCAGTCAGGGGCAAAGACGTTTTCCCACCAGTGTAGATAGGAAGAGTGGAACTCTCAGTTTAGGTTGGAGCACTCCCTTTAAGCAACAAGAAGTCCAGCATTCTCTTTGACACTATCAGTATCACTTTATTAATTCAATTCAATTCAAAAATACTTTATTAATCCCAAAGGGAAATTAAATGTTGTTGCAGCTCATATTATGAAGGTTATTATTGGCCCTGTTGGAAAATGTGCCAATCAGCTGGGTGAAAACAACCCAATCACAGACTAAATCACTGTCCAACAATGGTCAAAACAGAAATGAACGTGCAAGAGAGGACATCAGTACAAATATCAATTAAAACATCCAACTAAAATGACATAGCATTTATAGCAAATCACATTTTAAACGTTAAGCAGCATGGTGTGAAGTTCCCTCTTGAGGCTCCCTTTATGCAGCATGGAGTACAGCATTCTGTCTGTTGGCAGCAGGTAATGGAGAGCACTATGCTGCCTGCAGGGAGTGAAGCACTTTTTTTAGGCAGCAGGGATGACAATGGCGCCCTCTTTAGGCAGGAAGAAGAGTCGTTATGCAATATGGGAAAGTGTGGAATTTGTGCTTAAACATTACTCACAAAAAGTTAGGGAGATTCGGCTTTTGGATTAAATTTCAGGATGAAGCTAAGATACATTACAATCTTTACTGGTGAACTTAATGTAACCTTCTCTTATGACTGGGTGTGTGCAGCTGTTCAGTGTTTCAGTACTTTTTGCAAAACTTGCTGTTCTCTAACAAGGGAGCTTAACAGCAAAATTCACAACAGTTGTTTAATCTGTGAATTAACCAATAAATGTCCTAGTTCATTCAGAATTGGTATTTAAAACGTCCTCATATTGCTGTTCACATTTTGACAACATGAGACCAAGATGACACTTAACAACTAACAGCACTGAGGCTTCAAAGACGATGTTCTCAGACTGAAGTGGCCACTGAGCTTAGAGTCTCACAGAGTGTCATCAGCAGGCTGCTGCATAACGACTGGAAGAGCCACAGAAAGTCATAGAAGTGGACGTGTTTTTGACACTGATGGCGGATTAATTGTGAACATTGCCCTGCTGAACCTGATGATGAATGCCAGTGAACTCCAGGCACATTTGAGGGAGGTGAGAGGCACCTCTGGACATGCCGGGCCGTTCGAAAATGTCTAAATTATTGTGTTCCATGTGCTACAGGTCCTTCTCAAAATATTAGCATATTGTGATAAAGTTCATTATTTTCCATAATGTAATGATGAAAATTTAATATTCATATATTTTAGATTCATTGCACACTAACTGAAATATTTCAGGTCTTTTATTGTCTTAATACGGATGATTTTGGCATACAGCTCATGAAAACCCAAAATTCCTATCTCACAAAATTAGCATATAATTAAAAGGGTCTCTAAACGAGCTATGAACCTAATCATCTGAATCAACGAGTTAACTCTAAACACCTGCAAAAGATTCCTGAGGCCTTTAAAACTCCCAGCCTGGTTCATCACTCAAAACCCCAATCATGGGTAAGACTGCCGACCTGACTGCTGTCCAGAAGGCCACTATTGACACCCTCAAGCAAGAGGGTAAGACACAGAAATAAATTTCTGAACGAATAGGCTGTTCCCAGAGTGCTGTATCAAGGCACCTCAGTGGGAAGTCTGTGGGAAGGAAAAAGTGTGGCAGAAAACGCTGCACAACGAGAAGAGGTGACCGGACCCTGAGGAAGATTGTGGAGAAGGGCCAATTCCAGACCTTGGGGGACCTGCGGAAGCAGTGGACTGAGTCTGGAGTAGAAACATCCAGAGCCACCGTGCACAGGTGTGTGCAGGAAATGGGCTACAGGTACCGCATTCCCCAGGTCAAGCCACTTTTGAACCAGAAACAGCGGCAGAAGCGCCTGACCTGGGCTACAGAGAAACAGCACTGGACTGTTGCTCAGTGGTCCAAAGTACTTTTTTTGGATGAAAGCAAATTCTGCATGTCATTCGGAAATCAAGGTGCCAGAGTCTGGAGGAAGACTGGGGAAAAGGAAATGCCAAAATGCCAGAAGTCCAGTGTCAAGTACCCACAGTCAATGATGGTCTGGGGTGCCGTGTCAGCTGCTGGTGTTGGTCCACTGTGTTTTATCAAGGGCAGGGTCAATGCAGCTAGCTATCAGGAGATTTTAGAGCACTTCATGCTTCCATCTGCTGAAAAGCTTTATGGAGATGAAGATTTCATTTTTCAGCATGACCTGGCACCTGCTCACAGTGCCAAAACCGCTGGTAAATGGTTTACTGACCATGGTATCACTGTGCTCAATTGGCCTGCCAACTCTCCTGACCTGAACCCCATAGAGAATCTGTGGGATATTGTGAAGAGAACGTTGAGAGACTCAAGACCCAACACTCTGGATGAGCTAAAGGCCGCTATCGAAGCATCCTGGGCCTCCATAAGACCTCAGCAGTGCCACAGGCTGATTGCCTCCATGCCACGCCGCATTGAAGCAGTCATTTCTGCCAAAGAATTCCCGACCAAGTATTGAGTGCATAACTGTACATGATTATTTGAAGGTTGACCTTTTTTGTATTAAAAACACTTTTCTTTTATTGGTCGGAAGAAATATGCTAATTTTGTGAGATAGGAATTTTGGGTTTTCATGAGCTCTATGCCAAAATCATCCATATTAAGACAATAAAAGACCTGAAATATTTCAGTTAGTGTGCAATGAATCTAAAATATATGAATGTTAAATTTTCATTATGACATTATGGAAAATAATGAACTTTATCACAATATGCTAATATTTTGAGAAGGACCTGTAGACAACCTGGAAGGACTCCTGAACACACCACCAGGCACGGTCGTCATCATCTTACATGGGCCAGAAAGCATTCACGTTGTACGACGGAGCAGTCGGCCTTGGTGCTGTTCTTTGATGAATATCAATTCACGTTGAGCAGAAATGGTAGCTGCCAAAGATGTTGGAGACATCAAGGAGAGCTCTATGCATCAGCCGCAGTTGTCACCAGACACGCTTTTGGTACAAGGGGCATTATAGTCTGGACAGGTGTCTAGTCAATACAGAACTGCCCTACACTTGTACTGAATGGTACAATCCCAATTCCTGGGACGTAAATAAAAACAGAATACAATTATTTTCATATCCTGTTCAACCTGTAATTGAATAATTGAATACACTACAAAAACAAGATATTTAATGTTCAAACTGATAAACACGTTTTGAATTTGAATCTTGCAATCTGTTCCAAAAAAAGCTAGGGCAGGGGCACATTTACACCCCCTACCCTTCTTTGAGCAACACGCAATAAGTGGGACTGAGAACACCAACTGTTGAACCTTTTTAAGTGGACGTATTTCCCATTCTTGCTTGATGTACAACTTCAGTTGCTCAACAGTCCAGGGTCTCTGTTGTAGTATTTTGCACAACATAATGCGCCTCACATTTTCAATGGGATAGATGTCTGGACTACAGGCAGGCACACTCTTTCACTAAGAAGCCACACTATTGTAACCCGTACAGAATATGGGTTGGCATTGTCTTGCTGAAATAAGCAGGGATGCTCCTGAAAAAGATATTCCTTGGATGGCAGTATATCTTGCTCCAAAACCTCTATTTACCTTTCAGCATTATTGGTGCCTTCACAGATGTGCAAGTTACCTATGCCATGTGTACAAACACACCCTATTCCATCACAAATGCTGGCTTTTAAACATTGCGCTGATAACAATCTGATCAGTGCTTTTCTCTTTGGCCTGGAGGACACGACCTCCATGATTTCCCAAAACAAGCTGAAATGTGAACTCGTCAGACCAAGGCACACTTTTCCAATTTGCGTCAGTCAATCTCAGATGAGCCCGGGCCCAGAGGGCGTTTATGGGTTTTGTTGACATATGGCTTTCACTTTGCATGATAGTTTTAACTTGCACTTGTAGATGTAGCAAAGAAATGTGTTAACTGACAATGGTTTTCTGAAGCGTTCTTAATCCATATCCGAGGACTTCAATGCACTCTACACTACAATCAGTCATACACACATTCACACACTGACAGTGGTAGGCTACATTGTAGTCACAGCTGCCCTGAAGTGGAGTTCCTCCACTCCCTTGGGGGAGCCATACGATCAGCGCCATATGGCCCTCTGACCACCATCAGCAGACTAGGTGGGTAAAGTGTCTTGCTCAAGGACACAACGACTGAGACAAGACACAGTGGGGGTTCGAACCGGCAACCCTAACATACCCCCTAAATAATTGCATAATCTCTGTTGCCATGGTTTTATCCAGCTTGAATAAAATATGGTCTCTGTATTGTGCACAAACAGAGATGCTGGTAGGAAAACACTGGGCCTTTTGAATAAAGTTTTAACCTACACTTTGTCCAGCCCAGAAAGGAGGGGTCACAGCTGGAACCCCTTTGATGTCATGCAGCCACTAACAAAAGCACTTTCATGGCTCCACCCCGTTTTCTATCCGGCTACCTAGCAGTGAAAGGGGAGGCAGCGAGCACAAACTGAATGTCCGACTTGCTGGCAAGCTGATCTAATTCTTCAAACTTGGATACAGAGTTGGCTACAATCTAATGTTAGCGTATCCATCAATAGAGAACAGCCAAAGGTTTGGTATAATCTCTTCCTGCGGTACCCAGCATTCATTCATTAAAAGGGATAATTAAGACAAGCATTGCTTTAACCTAGTAGAGTTGTTATTTAAAATATATTTACCTTGGAGTAGAATGGTTTCTGGTAAGAAATTCTTATATTTTCTCTTTGTGAGAAAACAGGCACTGGGGTTTTGATGTAAGGGGGGGGTGGAAGGAGAAGCATAGAGGAGGGACGCCGCAGTCGGGACTGGTAAAGCTCCAGAGTTTGCCTGAAGAAGTTACAATTTGGGTTTTATGAGAAACTTTTATTTCAGCCATGGATGTAACGAGGATAAGGGAAAAGCACAAAACTGTGGACCTTTGACCGCAGTGAAGTTAGGTTTAGGTTGGATATTGGATATTCAGGCTTTACAGTCAGCAGGGTCTTCCTTCCGTTTGACCTGATGCAGGCAGTCTGTTTATGGGCAGCTGCGTGCTCCCTCCTCACTGGTTTGCGGAAGGGCCGTCAATAAATTTCTGAACAAAACCCGCTGATTTTTGGACGTATTGTTTTGTATTTTCCGTTGGAAATGTATGTGCTGATTTTATGTGTGTTCAGCAGGTTTAAATAGTTATTTAATACAGATCATAATAATTTAATATGTGTAAATTAGAAAGCTGATGTGTCCTTTTCCTTCTTTTTTTTCAGCCTTCGGGCATGGTAAATGGTTTTGGTTTAGGTGAATGATTTAGACATCTGTAATGGACTCAGATAAATCAGTTTCTCCCACGTCAAGGTTTTCTGGAAACCAAACTGAGCGCTCAGCCATCTACTTGGAGATCCTTGGAAGTCTGGGAACTGAGACAGAACAGTTTGGAAAAATGTTTGATTTGTGGAAGTATAATTTGCTGTTTAAATTCAAGTCAGTGCTTTATTTTAGCTTTAGAAACGCTTATAAACACATTCCCTTTTAGCCAACTGTCCCAGGGCTGCTTTTGCTCTGCTCAGGCTCGCAGGAACAGAGAGATCGCAATCCTGCAGAGGAAGATTGATGAGGTGCCTAGGCGGGCTGAGCTGACCCAGTACCAGAAGAGATTTATTGAACTCTACAGTCAAGGTGGATTCCTCCACTACATCTGATACAGTTACAGTTGGTGTTCCAGAGTTTATTCATGTGGGCCTGTCTCTCTAAAATGTTCAATAATCTTGTCTTCCAGTTTCTGCTACACACAAAGAGACCAAGCAGTTCTTTACCCTCTATAACACCTTGGACGATAAGAAGATCTATCTTGAGAAGGAGGTAGGTAATCACAGCAGTCTTTTGGCACCAAACTTATACAAGGAATGTACACTCACCGGCCACTTTATTAGGTACACCTGTTCAAATGCTCGTTAACCCAAATTTCTAATCAGCCAATCACATGGCAGCAACTCAATGCATTTAGGCATTCAGACATGGTCAAGACGATCTGCTGCAGTTCAAACTGAGCATCAGAATGGGAAGAAAGGTGATTTAAGTGACTTTGAACGTGGCATGGTTGTTGTGCCAGATGGGCTGGTCTGAGTATTTCAGAAACTGCTGATCTACTGGGATTTTCACACACTACCATCTCTAGGGTTTACAGAGAATGGCCTGAAAAAGAGAAAATATCCAGTGAGTGGCAGTTCTGTGGCCGCAAATGCTGTGTTGATGCCAGAGGTCAGAGGAGAATGTCCAGACTGGTTCAAGCGGATAGAAAGGCAACAGTTACTCAAATAACCTCTCGTTACAACCAAGACATGCAGAAGAGCATCTCGGAACGCACAACACGTCGAACCTTGAGGTGGATGGGCTACAGCAGCAGAAGACCACACCGGGTCCCACTCCTGTCAGCTAAGAACAGGAAAGTGAGGCTACAATTCGCACAGGTTCACCAAAATTGGACAATAGAAGATTGGAAAAACGTTGCCTGGTCTGATGAGTCTCAATTTTTGCTGCGACATTCAGATGGTAGGGTCAGAATTTGGTCTCAACAACATGAAAGCATGGATCCATCCTGCCTTGTATCAACAGTTCAGGCTGGTGGTGGTGGTGTAATGGTGTGGGGGATATTTTCTTGGCACACTTTGGGCCCCTTAGTACCAATTGAGCATCATGTCAACGCCACAGCCTACCTGAGTATTGCTGCTGACCATGTCCATCCCTTTATGACCACAGTGTACCCATCTTGTGATGGTTCCTTCCAGCAGGATAACGCGCCATGTCATAAAGCACGAATCATCTCAGACTGGTTTCTTGAACATGACAATGAGTTCACTGTACTCAAATGGCCTCCACAGTCACCAGATCTCAATCCAATAGAGCACCTTTGGGATGTGGTGGAACGGGTGATTTGCATCGTGGATGTGCAGCCGACAAATCTGCAGTATGATACTATCATGTCAATATGGACCAAACTCTGAGGAATGTTTCCAGTACCTTGTTGAATCTATGCCCCGAAGGATTAAGGCATTTCTAAAGGCAAATGGGGGTCCAACCCGGTATTAGCAAGGTGTACCTAATGAACTGGCCGATGAGTGTAAATCTCTGTTTAACTTTAACAATGATTTGATAAATATGTTCCAAGCAACACTGAAGTAAAACATAACACTTCTCTAGGTAAATCTGCTGAATTCAATTCATGACAACTTTCAACAGTAAGTAAAAAACATGTCTATTTGAAAATGATATGCTAATACAAATTGTTTTTGGTATAAAGGAGAGCACAGCTTTCTTTTTTTTTTTACATCCGCAGTCCTTGATGTTTATGGTTTTATTCTGTAACTGATTTCTAAGCAGCTCTGCTCTGTTCCAGAGCCATGTCATCTGCAGCCACCAAAGATCAGTTCCTCAGACAGATGGAGCAGATAGTAGAGGGGATCAAACAGAGTCGCATCAAGGTATACGTCTTGCTGCAACTGGGTTGTTGGTGTTGTAACACAACTTCTGTATATTGGCCTCCATCAATTCCAGATGTTTCTCATGTCTTTTTTCCTTTTCAGATGGAGAAAAAGAAGCAGGAAAACAAAATGAGAAGAGATCAGCTGAATGATGAGTACCTGGAGCTGCTTGACAAGCAGAGACTCTACTTCAAAACTGTCAAAGATTTTAAAGAGGTAAGAAAGCCTCATTTTGTTTAACTTTCTTTATTAAACAAATTGAACTTACATTAACCATAAGACAGTACTTATGGTTAGAATAACACCAATTCATTCATCAAAGCACAACTTCCTAAGCTGTATCTGAGTTTTATTTAACTTACAACAAAGTGTGCCAAAGAATGTGCTGATTGTTGATGCAGACTGAAAAAGCGAGTTTTGAGTCTTGGTTCCCAAATGAAAGTCAACATCTTGTTAAGCTTCTTTTTTATTATTATAGGAGAACAAATTATAGAATGTAGAACAAGGCTCAAACATTTATTTAATTTTGCAGACTTCCAAATCTGTGTTCTGAGTATTCCTTTAGGTGAAAAAAAGAAATCTGCACTGGTGAAGTTTTCAGCTGTGCTAACTTCTAAATAAATCTTTGAGTATGACAAAATGTCCTTTCCTTTTTTTTTTTTTTTACCAGGAGTGCCGCAAAAATGAGATGCTGCTTTCCAAGCTGAGAGCTAAAGGAGCTTCCTAATTTTCTTCTACATGCTGGCTCTGTGCTTTGTTTTGTTTTTACTTAGCCTGAACACTGACTGAATACACTTGGACTGAGGTGTGTGAGATCATTGAACATGGTTATTTAAGACAAAGACGGTAGTCTAGAAAGATGTGGGTCATTTATTTATTTTTTTTTTTTTCTTTTTTATGGGGTTGCAAATAATCCCACAAGTAACATGTTTGGTGATATCTGTTTAGCTCACACCATAGGTGTACTGTAACACTTCTCTAAATCAAACCAATATTCTTGATATTGTTTATTTTCCCAAAGTCCTCAAAAGGTTTGTGACACTTGTATGTTCCTGCTTCTATGTGTTGTTAATGTGCACAGTCGGGGCACGGTACTCCACCACGGGAGGAATGGAAAAAAACAATCTAAATTGTTAGGATTAATTGGAATGTATGTACTTGACTTTGTGAAGTGCCTTGAGACGACATGTTGTGAATTGGCGCTATATAAATATAACTGAATTTAATTGAATTAAATGGCTGAAGATTCTTAATGAAACTATAACATTAAATCATCTTGTCATTTGAGGTTAAATGATTCTAGAATAGCTTCTTATTCTTGTTAGCACATGCTCATGTCTATATCATTGAGTTTTAATTTCAATAAAGGAATGTTTTGACCTTAATATAATGGTGGGGTTGTTACATTTACAAGAACATGGGTTCCAGAGCTTAGAATGATTAAAAACACTTTGCAGAAAGTTATTTAACACATAAGGTGGCAAAATGTTCTAAGTCAAGAGAATTTGCTAGAAGTGATAGAATGTACAGGGGTTGGACAATGAAACTGAAACACCTGGTTTTAGACCACAATAACTGATTAGTATGGTGTAGGGCCTCCTTTTGCGGGCAATACAGCGTCAATCCGTCTTGGGAATGACATACAAGTCCTGCACAGTGGTCAGAGGGATTTTAAGCCATTCTTCTTGCAGGAGAGTGGCCAGGTCACTACGTGATACTGGTGGTGGAAAACGTTTCCTGACTCGCTCTTCCAAAACACCCCAAAGTGGCTCAATAATATTTAGATCTGGTGAATGTGCAGGCCATGGGAGATGTTCAACTCCACTTCCATGTTCATCAAACCAATCTTTCACCAGTCTTGCTGTGTGTATTGGTGCATTGTCATCCTGATACACGGCACCGCCTTCAGGATACAATGTTTGAACCATTGGATGCACATGGTCCTCAAGAATGGTTCGGTAGTCCTTGGCAGTCCTTGCCCATCTAGCACAAGTATTGGGACAAGTATTGGCTCCAAATCCAGGCCTCCATTGGTTAATAAATTTGATTTCCATTGATGATTTTTGTGTGATTTTGTTGTCAGCACATTCAACTTTGTACAGAACAAAGTATTCAATGAGAATATTTCATTCATTCAAATTTAGGATGTGTTATTTGAGTGTTCCCTTTATTTTTTTTGAGCAGTGTATGTTCACAAGACCACGTTTAAACAATAAAAATGTAATAAACAACAAAAAATATAATCATTTGTTACTGTGCTGAAACTTGTGAAACAGATGAACACAAATTCAAATTGTATTTTTATCAAGATACAAAAAAACAATGCAAAAAGACAACATGAACAATAAAAAAAATATTTGCAATAAACTATTCACAGGCACAGAGTCCTGCATTAGCTGTCAATTTGACCAGTGTAGCTGTTTAAAGCCTTATGACAGTTCCTGTTCATGATTACCTGATTGGCAGTGGAACTACTGCTGCAGCTCCTGTTTCATAAAGGCTGGGGAGTACCAGGACAATAAACCTACTGAAGCTCTCCTCTCCAAACCCCACATTGGTTTTGGGTGCAGCAATGTCTCACCAGAGGAGCTAAGCCCATTTCCAAAGGCTGGACCCAGGACGATGACCACAAAAAGAAAACAACTGACAAGTTCTATCCTCACTGATACCCCAGTGAAGGAAAATAATGAAAAAGAAAAGGCAGCTGCTAAAAGGAGGATGAAAAAAAATATATTCTCCTAAGCTGAAGAGAAAAAATTAAAGTCATCCAAAAACATAATCAAGAGAAGGAAGAGACAGGTGACAGAGTCATCCTCAGATGAAGATGAATGTCTATGTTTGGTGTGTGTGGAGCCCTTCTCAAACAGCTGCCCCAACGAGACATGGGTCCAGTGCATACACTGCAAGAAGTGGTCACACCAAGACTGTACACCAGGACAGTCACCGTATACTTGTCAAAATTGTGACTCAGACAGCAAGTAGATAAAATAATATTTTTTTGTACTGATTTTGTCAATTAGCCTTTATGTTCTGTCAGTTCATAGCATATGAGATGCTGTTGCCTTCATAAGATGTTGTTTCAAATAAGGTATGAAATTAAAAGATTATATTAAAACAAAATCTTTCAGAACCCTTCTTCTAATTTTTGTTTCTCATGAAATACAATTGGGACAACCACCTCTTTGTATGTGACAACCAACTCCACAATTGAGATGGTTGTCACAAATGCATAAGTTGTGTTTGGTGGTGAGTATCTTTTGAACTAATTTACCTTGAGAAGGATAAGGTTACTCTATTTCGACCAGACACTTTAGGCTTCATTACACGTTACTCTCTCCATTGATCTGATTTCTCTTCACTGTGATATCTCTGACTCTAATACATAAGCACATTAAAACGCATATTTTCTGTTGCTGTATTTAATGTTTAGGGACCCTTTGTGTCAAAAATGGTTCAAGTAATGGTAAGGGGTCTCTAGCTTAGCGTTAGCTCCAACATGGCAACCCGTTTTGCTGTTTTTCTCTGAGTCTCCTCCTCTCTCCTGCTTTTTGTGTCAGATGTTCAGTTACTCCTCTGCCTCCTTTAGTGATAATGATACATGTAATAAATGTAGCATTTTTTTTGTAGCTCTGGAGGCGAGGGCGTCGGAATTGACCTTCATGAGGACTACCAAATCGAGGCACGTGACGTGGCCCGGTACGGCGGAGCCGGGGTCCCACCCTGGAGCCAGGCCTGGAGTCGGGACTCGTCGGAGAGCGCCTGATGGCCGGGTTGGTCCTTGCGGGACCCGGCTGGGCCAAGCCTGAACGAGAGAAATGAGGCCATCCCCCAGTGGGCCCACCACCTGCAGGGGGAACCGTGAGGGACCGGTGCAAAAAGGAGTGGGTGGCGGACAAAGGTGGAGACCTTGGCGACCCGATCCCCGGATGCTTAGGTTGGCTCTAGGGATGTGGAATGTCACCTCGCTGGGGGGAGGGGAGCCTGAGCTTGTGCGGGAGGTCGAGAGATATCGACTAGAAATAGTCGGGCTCGCCTCCACGCACAGTGTGGGCTCTGGAACCAATCTCCTTGAGAGGGGCTGGACTCTCTTCTACTCTGGAGTGGCCCTTGGTGAGAGATGCTGATCTGGGGTGGGCATACTTGTGGGCCGAGCGGTAGTGCAGAGTACCCGGCCTTCTTGCCGTCCCTGTCGGGGGTGCTGGATAGTGCCCCTCCCGGGGACTCCATTATTCTGCTGGGGGACTTCAACGCCCACATGGGAAACGACAGTGACACCTGGAGAAGCGTGATCAGGAGGAATGGCCTCCCCGATTTGAATACAGGTGTTGTTTTGTTATTGGACTTCTGTGCTAGTCGCGGATTGTCCATAACGAATGCCATGTTCAAACATAAGGGTGTCCATCAGTGCACTTGGCACCAGGACACCCTAGGCAGGAGGTCAATGATCGACTGTCGTATCATCAGATCTGCTGGAAGAGGAGAAAGCCGGACAGACTTGGCTGGCCCAGGCGCATAGTGAGGGTCTGCTGGGAACGTCTGGCGGATCCCTCGGCCAGGGATGTATTCAACTCCCACCACCGGGAGAGCTTTGACCAGATTCCGGGGGATGTTGGAGACATAGAGTCCGAGTGGACCAAGTACTCCGCATCTATTGTCGATGCTGCTGCCCGTAGCTGCCGCCGTATGGTCTGCAGTGCCTGTCGTGGTGGCAATCCCCGAACCCAGTGGTGGACACCGGCAGTAAGGGACGCTGTCAAGCTGAAGAAGGAGTCCTATCGGCTGTGTTTGGCTTGTGGGACTCCTGAGGCGGCTGACGGATACCGTGAGGCCAAGTGTGCTGTGGCCCGGGCTGTGGCAGAGGCAAAAACCCAGGCCTGGGAGGAGTTTGGTGAAGCCATGGAGAAGGACTACCGGTTGGCCTCGTAGCGATTCTGGCACACCGTCTGGCGCCTCAGGAGGGGGAAGCAGTGCTTCGCCAACACTGTTTACAGTGGGGGTGGGAGGCCGCTGACCTCGACTGGGGACATTATCGAGCGGTGGAAGGAGTACTTCGAGGATCTCCTCAATCCAGCGATCACGCATTCCCTGGTGGAAACAGAGGCTGGGGACTCGGGGTTAGACTCTTTCTGATGAAAGAGTCTAACCCAGGCTGAAGTCACAGAGGTGATTAAAAAGCTCCGCGGTGGCAGGGTTTCGGAGGTGGATGAGATCCGCCCCAAGTACCTCAAGTCTCTGGATGTTGTGGGGCTGTCATGGTTGACACGCCTCTTCAACATTGCGTGGCGGGTTGGGGACAGTGTCTCTGGACTGGCAGACTGGGGAGGTGGTCCCCCTTCATAAGAAGGGTGACTGGAGGGTTCCAGGCATGTCCCACAGGGAAGAGGCCTAGGGGATGGCCCAAGACACGCTGGAGGGACTATGTGTCTTGGCTGGCATGGAACGCCTTGGGCACCCCCCAGTGGAGTTGGAGGAGGTGTCTGGTGAGAGGGACATCTGGGTGTCTCTGCTGAGTCTGCAGCCCCCGTGCCCCGGTCCCGGATAAAGCGGAAGACGACGAGAACAAGTACGAGATGTCGGAATTGGAGGCCTGGCTCCGTGCTGTTGAAAAACCAACAGATAGCCGAGGCCTCTTAGCCAGCGTGGAGCCTCTGAGGGTAGCTCCCTGTAGCAGCCCTTCAGCAGAGCTTGCGCGGGCGACGGTGACGGTACGCAGAAAGCATAGTCCTAGATCCCAGTCCTCTGATCACCACCAACCCGTCGTCATCAACTCCGTTTCTAACAGATGTTTCCCGCTCAGCGACACACCCGCTGAGAAGCCGACTATGATAATTGGCAGCTCCATAATAAGAAGCGTTGCACTAGACACACCAGCGACCATAATCAAATGTTTGCCAGGGGCCAGAACGGGTGACATCTGAAACTGCTGGCGGTAATGACACCCGCTTACGTCAATCGGAAGTCACCGAAGTTAGTGTTGCTTCGGTGTGTAAGTTTGCCAAAACAATGTCGGACTCCGTAATTTTATCTGGTCCCCTCCCCGATCTGACCGCATGCTGTCATTCAACCGCTGGCTGTCTAGGTGGTGTCCAGAAAACGATGTGGGCTACATTGATAATTAGCGAACATTTTGGGGAAAATCTGGTCTGATCCGGAATGACGGCATCCATCCCACTTTGGATGGAGCAGCTCTTCTTTCTAGGAATCTGGCCGAATTTATTGGTTCTCCAAAACCCAGGGGTTCAGACCAGGAAGCAGGGTCCTAGTTTAACACTCCTCTCTGCAGCTTCTGTACTGCTACCCACCCATTACCCTATTAAGAGTGTCCTGCCCACGGCCAAAATTGATTAGAATACAAATAATGAAAAATGAGCAAATCATGAAAATCTCATAAAAATAAACACAACTCAGACGAAAAAAAAATAAAACAATTAAATGTGGCTTACTGAACATAAGATATCTCTCTTCAAAGACTTTGCTAGTTAGTGACCTGATTTGTAACAATCAGATTGATTTATTTTGCCTCACAGAAACCTGGCTGCAGCAAGAGGATTATGTTACTCCAAATGAGTCAACTCCTACTAATTATTTAAATTTTCAAGTACCTCGAAATACTGGGGCGAGGAGTAGGAGTAGCAACCATCTTTCAGTCCGATTTATTGATTAGTCCCAGACCAATTAATAGCTACAACTCTTTTGAATATTTAAACCTTAGTTTTCCTCATCCAAATTGCAAAGCACTAAAACCACTTCTGTTTGTTGTTTTGTACCGTCCACCAGGCCCTTATTCTCAGTTAGATCAGTTTCCAGACCTTTTATCTGATTTAGTGTTAAATACAGATAAGGTTATTATTGTGGGGTTTTTTAACATTTGTGTTGAGACTGAAAGTGATAGCCTAAATATAGCCTTTAATGCTATCTTAGACTCATCTGGCTTTGCTCAAAATATTAACAAACCTACCCACCTTTGTCTTCATTCTCTGGACCTTGACATATGACATTGAGTGTAAAGAAATAACAATAATTTCTCATAACCCTGTGTTGTCTGACAATTGTTTAATACACTTTGAGTTTAATTTAACAGAGTACTCCATACCTGAAAGAAAATTTCATTATAGTAGATCATTATCAGACAATGCTGTAACAACCTTTAAAGAATCTGTTCCCCTTATAACTTCTTCATTATCCCAGAAAAACACAGTGGAGGGCAATAATTTTTTTTCCCCTTCACAAATTGATTGTCTTGTTCATACTGTTACTTCCTCATTGCGTGGAGCATTAGACAATGAAGCCCTCCTAAAAAAGAAGGTAATTATAGGAGGCTGACTCCCTGGTTTAATTCAGAGTCGATATTGGGAGTTTGTGGATTTTATACTCTCAGGAGAGACTAAACAAAGACAAACAAATCAAAATAAACTAAGCTTTATTTTATTTTTTCGGGCTGCACGGTGGCGCAGTTGGTAGCACTGTTGCCTTGCAGCAAGAAGGTCCTGGGTTCGATTCCCGGCCGGGGGTCTTTCTGCATGGAGTTTGCATGTTCTCCCCGTGCATGCGTGGGTTTTCACCGGGTACTCCGGCTTCCTCCCACAGTCCAAAGACATGCCAGTTAGGTTAATTGGTCACTCTAAATTGCCCTTAGGTGTATGAATGAGTGTGTGCATGGTTGTATGTGTGTTGCCCTGTGATGGACTGGCGACCTGTCCAGGGTGTACCCCGCCTCTCGCCCACAGACTGCTGGAGATAGGCACCAGCTTCCCCGCGACCCACTATGGAATAAGCGGTAGAAGATGACTGACTGACTTATTTTATTTTATTTTTTTTCTATTTTTTTGGAAAGAACTTATTACATTTTGTACACATGGGCCTGCACCCGGAACTTTGCATGCCTTGAAAACTGCAACAACAGGTCCTTCTCAAAAAATTTGCATATTGTGATAAAGTTCATTATTTTCCATAATGTCATGATGAAAATTTAACATTCATATATTTTAGATTCATTGCACACTAACTGAAATATTTCAGGTCTTTTATTGTCTTAATACGGATGATTTTGGCATACAGCTCATGAAAACCCAAAATTCCTATCTCACAAAATTAGCATATCATTAAAAGGGTCTCTAAACGAGCTATGAACCTAATCATCTGAATCAACGAGTTAACTCTAAACACCTGCAAAAGATTCCTGAGGCCTTTAAAACTCCCAGCCTGGTTCATCACTCAAAACCCCAATCATGGGTAAGACTGCCGACCTGACTGCTGTCCAGAAGGCCACTATTGACACCCTCAAGCAAGAGGGTAAGACACAGAAAGAAATTTCTGAACGAATAGGCTGTTCCCAGAGTGCTGTATCAAGGCACCTCAGTGGGAAGTCTGTGGGAAGGAAAAAGTGTGGCAGAAAACGCTGCACAACGAGAAGAGGTGACCGGACCCTGAGGAAGATTGTGGAGAAGGGCCAATTCCAGACCTTGGGGGACCTGCGGAAGCAGTGGACTGAGTCTGGAGTAGAAACATCCAGAGCCACCGTGCACAGGTGTGTGCAGGAAATGGGCTACAGGTACCGCATTCCCCAGGTCAAGCCACTTTTGAACCAGAAACAGCGGCAGAAGCGCCTGACCTGGGCTACAGAGAAGCAGCACTGGACTGTTGCTCAGTGGTCCAAAGTACTTTTTTCGGATGAAAGCAAATTCTGCATGTCATTCGGAAATCAAGGTGCCAGAGTCTGGAGGAAGACTGGGGAGAAGGAAATGCCAGAAGTCCAGTGTCAAGTACCCACAGTTAGCGATGGTCTGGGGTGCCGTGTCAGCTGCTGGTGTTGGTCCACTGTGTTTTATCAAGGGCAGGGTCACTGCAGCTAGCTATCAGGAGATTTTAGAGCACTTCATGCTTCCATCTGCTGAAAAGCTTTATGGAGCATTTTTCAGCACGACCTGGCACCTGCTCACAGTGCCAAAACCACTGGTAAATGGTTTACTGACCATGGTATCACTG
This sequence comes from Girardinichthys multiradiatus, assembly GCF_021462225.1. Classification (NCBI taxonomy): domain Eukaryota; kingdom Metazoa; phylum Chordata; class Actinopteri; order Cyprinodontiformes; family Goodeidae; genus Girardinichthys; species Girardinichthys multiradiatus. Next base: position 2,453,353 of record NC_061800.1, read on the forward strand.
TGCTCAATTGGCCTGCCAACTCTCCTGACCTGAACCCCATAGAGAATCTGTGGGATATTGTGAAGAGAACGTTGAGAGACTCAAGACCCAACACTCTGGATGAGCTAAAGGCGCTATCGAAGCATCCTGGGCCTCCATAAGACCTCAGCAGTGCCACAGGCTGATTGCCTCCATGCCACGCCGCATTGAAGCAGTCATTTCTGCAAAAGGATTCCCAACCAAGTATTGAGTGCATAACTGTACATGATTATTTGAAGGTTGACGTTTTTTGTATTAAAAACACTTTTCTTTTATTGGTCGGATGAAATATGCTAATTTTGTGAGATAGAAATTTTGGGTTTTCATGAGCTGTATGCCACAATCATCCGTATTAAGACAATAAAAGACCTGAAATATTTCAGTTAGTGTGCAATGAATCTAAAATATATGAATGTTAAATTTTCATCATTACATTATAGAAAATAATGAACTTTATCACAATATGCTAATTTTTTGAGAAGGACCTGTATATGTTTTTGTTACATTTCCTCAATTGTTTTTGGCTCTGACTTTAATGCTCAACTAGGGGCTCTGTTTTCAATTGGTTCTTAACCTTCTTTTATCCACTAGTAGCTGCTGTTGGAAACCTTGTACATCCTTTTCTGTAGCCTTGTGTGTGTGTGTGTGTGTGTTCCTGTCTTGGCATCACAGTGAGAACCATTTTCCCGATTTCACCATCAAATTGAGGACCGTTTGTACCAAAGTGAGGACATTTTGCTGGTCCTCACAACCAATTTTGCTAACGGTTAGGTTTAGGTCTAAGGTGTGAATTGACTTTAGGTTAAGGTTAGGGTTAGGCATGCACTGGTATTGGTTAGGTTTAGGGTTATTGTCAGGGTTAGGGCATAGAAAGGGTTGAAAATGACTGAAAATCAATGGAAGTCAATGGGAGTCAACACATGGTCCTCACTACATATAGCAAGACAAGAGTGTGTGTGTGTGTCTTCGCACTTAGGTCGCCTGAATAAATAAAAGCTGTGTCCGTGAGGCAGACACCCTGTCTAGTTTTAGGGCTAGGCATAAAACTTTCCTTTTTGATAAAGCTTATAGTTAGAGTGGCTTAGGCTATCTTCCTTATTTTTACCTCCGCCTTTCTCCCTCCCTGTTGGATGGACTAAGGGGGAGTCAGGTTTAGCCTAAACCGGCTCAGTTATGGTTGAGGTGCAAACACACCTTCCATTTCTGCTACCAGTATGACCCCTTCTCTTTTCCAATGGTTATAATCAGTCAGACAGAGTGAAGTATCCTGATCCTTGTGGTTTTTAGTATAACAATGGCCATCAGTGGGCTCTAGATAGACAAACTTTATCAGTTTATTATTTTACTTAGTACCCCTACATGTGGCCAGTTCTGGGGTGGCCAGGCTCTGGCACTCGGTGGTTTGGTCTGGCCTCCCCGGTGGCCCCGCGCCGTTCCGGACCCTTTGTAGGGTGCCTTGAGACGACATTGTTGTAAACAAGCGCTATATAAAGAAATAAACTGAAACTGAAACTATCTCTGTAGTTCTGCTGCTATAGGCTTAGGCTGCTGGAGGACATAATGACCACTTTCACCCACTTCGCTACATTCTCACACTACTTTCCAATTTTGCATTATTTGCTGTTATTTCAGTTTTTAACTTTATGTTCTCTCTCTTTTCTCTTCCTAGAAGCTACACCTGGCCTGACTCTGTGTCTACCTGTGACACCTTTCTGGAGAGGGGCATTGTCCAAGCTTCTGCTGGCAACAACTTAATGCTCACCTTCTACAGATGATCCACTTGGTCCTGTCTTTCAGTGTTTAACCCTTTCTCTCTCCTAGATATAGCAATTGACTGAGCTTTTACTGTAACTAATTATATGTGCTCTCTTTCAGACTCTGTCCTTGAAAACGGGCTCAATGTTTATCTGTTCTTTCTTTCTAGATGAAACGACTAAAGGAGCTACATCCACTAACATTTACTTTTCCTTCCCATTGAAAGTACTCCTGGATCAGTGCTTCGTTGTTCTCTTTGTGTCTCTGCTCTGCTCTCTCAAACACCCAGTCAATCGTGGGAGATGGCCGCTCACACTGGGCCTGGTTCTGCTGGAGGTTTCTTCCTGTTAAAAAGGAGTTTTTCCTCTCCACTGTCGCTACATGCATGTTCAGTATGAGGGATTGCTGCAAAGTCAACGCCAGTGACTGTCCATTGTTGCTACATGCTCATCCAGGAGGAGTGACTGCTACAAATCTCTGACTCGGTGAAATCTGCTGGGTTTCCTTAGATAGAAATTTTTTTTATCCAATTTGAATAAATAACTGAATCTGACTGCACTGTTCAATGGTTAGGATTAATTGGAATGTATGTACCTGACCTTTGTGAAGTGCCTTGAGACAACATGTGTTGTGAATTGGCGCTATATAAATAAACTGAATTGGATTGAAAATTGTGACAGTGTGCTGTGCTCTGACCAATATGTGCCCCAGTATTGCTTTGAAAGTGTAAAACCTAAGACTTTTCTCTTGCTCTCAGTGGAAGACACACACGTTTCCTCTCCCTCCCTCCCTGCTGATCCCTGCTTCTGCTTTCTGTCTGTATTTTTCTCAGAGCCTCGCTTTGCATATCCTCCAAACTTGTAAATTATGGATTTGGTCAGCTGGACTCTCAAAGTAATTGATCAAATGTTTTTGACGGGAAGACAGGGTAAAGGAGATCATCTTGTCCAGACGGGTTGTTCTTCTCTGGATACACAATGGATTCTTGGCAGCAGTGGAAGATTGTGTACCTGACTACGATGTCAGTCGCGGACGTAGAAAATGTGTACTTCTTTGGACGTTTGATAACAGGATTTCTGCTTTTTGGAGTTGGTGGTTACCTGGTTTATCGAGTCATTTGCAAAACGTGGGTGGCTGTTCAAAGCATTCCAAAGCTGCCTTCGATGTTGGATGGAGTCTGTAGAGCGATCAACACGCAGACTGAAATGTTAAGAGAGCAGAATCGCAAGCTGGACATGATTCTTGAACAGAATCGCAACCTGGCAGCAGTTGGACTCAGAGGTTAAATGATATAATCTTGGAGAAGTTGTACACTCCAGATCTGCGGAAAATACCAGAAATTTGGCTATTTGGATTCACTATTGAGACATACCAGTAAAACTCTTAAGGTGGTTGGAAATTCACAACTGCCTGAACCACAACATTTATTGTTTTTCTAAATCCGGCGCCCCAATGTGGCCTTTGCAACTTCTGCTAACTGGCTATTGACAAAATATCTCCTGGATTTTATATAAACACGACGCTCTTCCCCAGCACTCCCCTACCAGCTGTGTGCTGATAGGACTATGTGGCTGATTGATCAAAATTCCACCTCTCTTCTCATGGAGAATGGTGCTTCTATCAGTGTTGACAGTCTAATTTTTGCAAACAAACTCAGACTTATATATATTCGCACCCTCAAGATTCCACTGTACCCTTGCTGAATCTTACTTATGTGTGTATTGCTTACACCTGCTGTGGTTTTTTGTACTATTTCAGACTCTATTCTGCTAAGAAGAAAGATTTTTTTTCCTCCTATCTTACTTTACCTAAATGTGTGATTTCATTACTTTTCGTAGATTTTCAGATTTCTCAGGATTACCAGCAAAAGCTAATTATTATTTGTATTTGAAAATTTTACTACAGCTGTTTTTACACCAATGACCAGAGATTTTTAGATTTATTAGAAGGATTCATAGATTTTTAGATTTCTTAGAAGGATTGTATTACAACAATTTCATACCAGTGAAAGCCAAACATTATTAGTATTTCAAAAGTTTGGACCTACCAGTGACCCAGCTTCTCTACTTAGACTTCAGTGAGTGCCCATGACTGTCACTATTTGAATGATGGGACCACAGCTACCTCATACCAGCGGCCTCAAGGATTAATAGTATAATTTTTCTTCTAGCACAGGAGAAATTCCTTACCACAGATGACTTAATTAGCTAATTAAATCTATTAGAAAGATTGGATTAGAACCAGCTCTTACCAATAAACTCCCAAGGATTATTAATGTCATTTGATTTGTTTTTCTGTGTTTGATTTTCTGTATCATTGTAATGTTTTTCCTCATGTACAGCACTTTGAGTGCCTTGTTGCTGAAAAGCGCTATATAAATAAACTTGACTTGACTTAATAGCTTTGTGAACCTATTGTGAAACTTGTGCTAAGCATAAAGCAGTGTATTTAGGTTGCCTTATATGAATAAATGATCGACAACTTAAAGATTCTTTGCATCTTTATCAAAATGTACATGTTACAAGGAAATGTAGTAGTAATAGGAATTATAAATTAAACATAAATGGGAACAAATTTGAAAAGAAGTTTGAAAAAAACAAAAAAAGTATTAATAAATATAGAAAACCTTGACAGTTCCAATGTAGTGGAATCATAGCAAGTCCAATGACACAGAACACTTAAAGATCAGCACTTCAAGTAAGTAAGAAATACTCAGAGGCATAAAGTGCACAAGTAAATATTTGGCACTGTAACTTCAAAAGTAAAACTTAAAACAAAATCAGACAGTACAAAAGGTGGCACTGCAATAAAGTCTAACCACAACAAAAAGCCACAGGTGTATAAATTCTAAAAAAAATACTGTTTACTGGGCTTCACCAAAGTTAGCCACAGCCCCCCCAGCTATATTCCTTTGGAGCCGGGTCTGTGAAGGGTCCAGTTTTCTTTGCAACCAACTGCTGACGTAGCATTAACTGAGTCGCATATTTTAACAAACTCATAGAAAGGTTTGGTCTGAGCTTTGGTCTCTGAACTGGAGATGGTTGTAACTGATTGTGGAATGCAGGAAGTTGCTTGACATCAGTGACTTTAAATTCAGCTAAAGCGTGGACTGTGGTGGAAATAGAAGTTTAAAATAAATATTACATTTAGCTTTTACCTTGTATATATATACTGTGTGGTTCTGGATAAGTTAATTCTGTATGAGAAAATATTTGACCTGTTGTGTTACAGATAGAACTGGATGTATTTCCAAAATGCAGCCGGACAGTAAAGTAATTTCAAATTCCCAAAACGATCCTCGTCCATATTCCTGGCACATGACTTCTCATCCAAAAAGTGGGAGGGGTGGTGCAACTTGATCTGCAAACTGAGAACTGATCCTCTCAGGTGTCTCTTTGTAAATGGATACCTGGGAAAAGGGCAGCCGCCAAGACGAAAGGCAAAGGAAATAAAAAAAAAAAAAAAAAAGAGTTGAAATGTTAACAATGTTTAGTATTTTTTCAAAAACATTTTCATGTCTCTTCACTAGAAGTTCATGTACAGTTGCTGTCAGGTTTCTGGAGTTAATGTCTTTAAAACACAATGATTATAATGGAGTCCTGATTAGTTTCTAAGATTTCTACAACGCATGAGCTAAAGTTTTTCTAACCTTAGCATAATTACTCAGCATTTTCTGGTGACCGATGCACACTTACATGTCACCGTTTAGGTCATTATTCTTTATTTTGTATTAATAAACATGTTTTTTTTTATTTGAAAGGCCACATAAATGATTATTTATGTATTTATAATAATACAAATACTGTTTACTGGGCCCCACCAAAATTAGCCACAGCCCCCCCACCCCAGCTAAATTCCAGCCAGGTCTTTGTAGGGTCCAGCTTTCTTTGCAACCAATTGCTGACGTAGCAGTAACAGAGTCGTATATTTTAACAATCTCATAGAAAGGCTGGGTCTGAGCTTTGTTCTCAAAGGTGGAGATGGTTGTGACTGATTGTGGAATGCAGGAAGCTGATACCCATCATGGACATCAGTGACTTTAAATTCAGCTAGAGCTTGGACTGAGGTGGAAATAGATGTTTAAAATAATTATTACACTTAAGCTTTTACCTTGGTTATATACTGTGGTTCTGGAGAAGTTAATTCTGTATGAGAAAATGTATTAGACCTGTAGTGTTACAGTTACAGCTGTATGTATTTACAAAATGCAGCCAGACAGCAAAGTAGTTGCAAATAACCAAGAAGTTTCTCTTCCATACTCCTGGAACATGACTATTTGTAATCCCATCCAAAAAGTGGGAGGGGTTGTGCAACTTGATCTGCACACTGAGAACTGATCCTCTTAGGTGTCTCTTCGTAAATGGGTACATGGCAGGAGGGCAGGCGCCAAGACGAACAGCAAAGGAAACAAAAAACCAAAAAAAGGAGCATGTTGACATTGAAAGGACATTGTAGTTGGACCTAAATATTTTCAGACAAAACAAGGTTGCATGTGGACAATGGCATAATGAGTATTGCAAAAACAGGTATGTTAAATTTTTAAACTCCAGTTGGATAGAATTACTCCACAAATGTTTTTGTGTGCTAATAGTTTCTCTGATCTTTTTTTCTTTTTTCTATTATGTTACCCCTCCATTTACCCTCCACCTCATGACTTTTCTTCAAAAGATAATGCTGTCAACACGGGTGATACATCAACCCCTACAACAGTAAGGGAACAAAACAGAAAATTGATAAATATGAAATGTTTGTATCAATAATTGTTTTATATTTATGTAAACAAATGGAACATCTGGGGAATTCTAAAGTAATTTCCATTTGTATTTTGTTTTTTTAACTTTGTTATTAATTTCTGTTTTCTGGGTAATATTTTAAGAGAATACACATCAGAAAATTAGAGCATCAGTAAAGAGGAGTAGACTGGGCTTCACAATAGGTGAAAAAAATACTGCTTCAATATACACAACATGACCACCGTATTAGGAGCACCTAATTGCTTTTTAGCACAAATAATGAATTTGCCCATCACACAGCAGCAACTCAATACATTTAGGCATCAAGATAACAGGGAATATAACTTACTGAAGTTCAAAACAAACATATGAATGTGGAAGAAAGTCTCTCAGGTTTAGAGAAAACACACTTTTATTGTGACTGAATAGCGGAGTGTGCAGGCCATGGTGAGGCCATTTCAAACTACATGTATTTATTAACATAGCTACTATAAACACAGAGACGCACGGGATTAAAACAGTCACAAACCAGTAATGATGCCATGAAGAGACATCTCTTCATTGAGCCACAGGTGCCTGTGCGTTAAACCAAGCCATTTTGCCAAAAATGTTTAGTTGAATTTGAGCATCATATGTAACTAGCACTTTCAATAAAAATTCAGTTAGTCATTTTCTATACCGCTTCTTCCATAGCGGGTCACGCGGAAGCTGGTGCCAATCTCCAGCAGTCTATGGGTGGGAGGCGGGGTACACCCTGGACAGGTCGCCAGTCCATCGCAGACAAACATCATGCACACACTCATCCACACACCGAAGGGCAATGTAGAGAGACCAATTAACCTAACAGGCATGTCTTTGGACTGTGGGAGGAAGCCGGAGTACCCAGTGAGAACCCACGCATGCATGGGGAGAACGTGCAAACTCCATGCAGAAAGACCCCCGGCCGGGAGTCGTACCCAGGACCTTCTTGCTGCAAGGCAACAGTGCTATTAATCAAAAAGTAAATTAGTACTTTTTAGTAATTAGTTATTAAAGTAGTTAGTACTTTCAATAAAAATTCTTACTAGTAAGATTAACACACTTATTCTTTGATGATACTTTCATCTGTTTGCAGTCAAACACTTATACCAAAATTGCTATCAAAAGGACTTTATTGGGTACTTTATTTGTCTGTTCACTTGCATTGTTTGTGGTTTGATAAATCTGGATGACAATACCAATAGGTGAAATGACAAATGGACTGATATAGCACCTTTCCAGTCATACGGACCACTCAAAGCACTTTACACTAGAGCCACATTCACCCAATGCACTTACTAACGTGCACACATTCATATACCAATACGCAGATCGGTATGCAATTTGATGTTAAGTGCCTTGCCCAGGGACACATCGACATTTGGCAGAAGGAAGCTGGAATCGAACCCACAACCCTTGGATTGCAAGATGACCAATCTTCTCACTGAGCCTCAGTTTACTCTGCAGAGCTGGAATGACTCACTCATCTCAGGCTAAACTGCCACGGTCTGCCAGCTTCCTCCTAAATGTCTCTGTTGCTATCCCATACTGCTGGTCTATCGTCAGCAACATTGATATATTGCTGGATTGGACATTGCCTTTTAGCCGCTATGGATAGTGACGTGCGCACACAGGCACCATTGCTATGCATTGAGTCATGTCAAAAAAACCATGCTTTTCTGAAAACGGTTGTAGCACCTTTATTTCTTATGCAATTTTTAGAATATATGGCTCAAATTAAAGCTGAGAAAATTGCCGATGTTATGATACATAGAACCCATGTACTCTCCCTAAACATAAATCTATAAGCAGTGTGGTAACTGTGCATTATAGTGTTGACAGGTATTCCTACTGTGCTTCAAAGATTGCCATGCTGTCAATTGATTTTTAACAGCTCAAGTAGCATAGTTGTGATTATTGTATCAGATTGTTCGTTTCTGGCCTTGATGCTGGAATTTCTAAATTGATATAAAAAGAGGGCCCAGGGGTGCACTGGTCATTGGAATCACGGGACACTTTTTGGTGGCCTGGACGCTGGCATGCTAAGCTGTTGCCGAGGGGCAGGATGAAAGGCTTGGTTTGGGTCACGCTCAATTTTTTAAATATAACAATCAATGCCGTTCGTGCGGCTCATTGGGTTATCTACCTCGCTGAAGTTTCCAGACTGAAGACAGACACCTCCTCGCCCCCTTCTTTCTTTTTCTGAGGCTATCTATCACAGCAGCACAGAGACACAGAGACAGCCAAAGAGGAAAGGAGGAGCAGAGGGAGAGGATAAAAAAAAGAGAAAAAAAAGTGCTGTATATTAATATTTGTTTGTAAGTGAGCAGGCAAGACTACATGTTATTACACTAGTGGCGAAGAGTGAAAATGCTAGCACAGCCTATCCAGCACAACTCGCTTAATGAGGAGGTTAGTTCTACTTCGAGGAACCTAAGGTTGCCAAAACTCATGTTTAGTTTTTGCAAAGAAAACTGTAAATTTCAGCATGAACAGAAACTTCAGAAATTAACAGATTCAGGAAAAAAAACAACCTACTTGAACCGCCACCTTAATGTGTTGGAGGTGTTTGAGTGCTCGAATGATCCTAGAGGCTATGTTGTCTGGGGCTTAAAGCCCCTGGTAGGGTCTCCCATGCTCTAGGTGACAGGTCAGACAAAGAGCGGTTCAAGAACCCATCATGACGACTACAAAATCGAGGCACGTGACGTTGCCTGGTACGGCGGAGCCGGGGTCCCACCCTGGAGCCAGGCCGGGGGTCGGGACTCGTTGGAGAGCGCCTGGTGGCTGGGTTGCTCCTCGCGGAGACCCGGCCGGGCCAAGCCCAAATGAGAGACGCGAGACCATCCCCCAGTGGGCCCACCACCTGCAGGGGGAACCTAGGCTCTAGAGATCTAGGGATGTGGAATATCACCTCGCTGGGGGGAAGGAGCCTGAGCTGGTGCGGGAGGTCGTGAGATATCAACTAGAAATAGTCGGGCTCGCCTCCACGCACAGCGTGGGCTCTGGAACCCATCTCCTCGAGAGGGGCTGGACTCTCTTCTACTCTGGAGTGGCCCACGGGGAGAGGCAGCGGACTGGGGTGGGTTTGCTTGTCGCCCCCCAGCTCAGCCGTCTCGTGTTGGCGTTTACCCCAGTGGATGAGAGGGTCGCATCCCCGCGCCTATGGGTTGGGGAGAGGTCTCTGACTATCATTTCAGCCTACGGGCCAAGTGGTAGTCTGGAGTACCCGGCCTTCTTGGCGTCCCTGTCGGGGGTGCTGGATAGTGCCCCTCCTGGGGACTCCATTATTCTGTTGGGGGACTTCAACGCCCACGTGGAAAACGACAGTGACACCTGGAGAGGCGTGATCGTTAGGAATGGCCTCCCCAATCTGAATCCGAGCGGTGTTTTGTTTTGTTATTGGACTTCTGTGCTAGTCACGGATTGTCCATAATGAACACCATGTTCAAATATAAGGGTGTCCATCAGTGCACTTGGCACCAGGATACCCTAGGCAGGAGGTCAATGATTGACTTTGTTGTCATATCATCAGACCTTCGGCCACATGTTTTGGACACTCGGGTGAAGAGAGGGGCTGAGCTGTCCACTGATCACCACCTGGTGGTGAGTTGGATCTGCTGGGGGAGGAGAAAGCCAGATAGACTTGGCAGGCCCAAGCGCATAGTGAGGGTCTGCTGGGAACATCTGGCAGAGCTCTTGGCCAGGGATGTATTCAACTCCCACCTCCGGGAGAGCTTTGACCAGAATCCGAGGGATGTTGGAGATATAGAGTCCGAGTGGACCATGTTCTCCACATCTATTGTCGATGCTGCCGCCCGTAGCTTCGGCCGTAAGGTCTGCGGTGCCTGTCGTGGCGGCAATCCCCGAACCCGGTGGTGGACACTCGCAGTAAGGGACGCTGTCAAGCTGAAGAAGGAGTCCTATCGGCTGTGGTTGGCTTGTGGGACTCCCGAGGCGGCTGACGGGTACCGTGGGGCCAATCATGCCGCGGCCCGGGCGGTGGCAGAGGCATGCCAGGTAAAATGTTTTTAGTATTTTATAAGAGCACATATGGACACCCTTATGCTTGAACATGGTGTTAGTTATGAACAATCCATGATAAGCACAGAAGTCCAATAACAAAACACCACTCGGGTTCAGAACAGGAGGGCCATTCCTCCCAACCACACCCCTCCAGGTCTCACTGTCATTGCCAACGTGACCGTTGAAGTCCCCCAGCAGAACAAGGGAGTCGCCTGGAGGGGCGCGCTCCAACACCCCCTCCAAGGACTCCAAAAAGGGTGGGTAGTCTGAATGCATAAGCACAAACAACAGTCAGAACCCATTCCCCCACCCGTAGGCGGAGAAAGGCTACCCTCTCATTCACCGGGGGGAACTCCAACGTACAGGTGCCGAGATGGGGGGCAACAAGTATGCCCACCCCAGATCAGCATCTCTCACCAAGGGCAACTCCAGAGTGGAAGAGTGTCCAACCCCTCTCAAGGAGACTGGTTCCAGAGCCACGGCCGTGCGTTGAGGTGAGCCTGACTATTTTTATCCGGAACTTGTCTACCTCACACACGAACTCAGGCTCCTTCCTCACCAGAGAGGTGACATTCCACGTCCCAAGAGCCACCTTCTGCAGCCGTGGATCAGACCGCCAAGGTCTCTGCCTTCGGCCGTCACCCATACCACATTGCACCCGACCCCTTTGGCCCTTCCCACAGGTGGTGAGCCCATTGGAAGGGGGACCCAGGTTTCCTCTTCGGACTGTGCCCGGCTGGGCTCCATGGGTGAAAGCCCGGCCACCAAGCGCTTGCCAGCATGCCCATCCTCCAGGCCTGGCTCCAGAGTGGGGCATCCGGGCGAGGCAACACTGTGTCCATTTTTCGCAATCATCATAAGGGGTCTTTGGGCTGCGCTTTGTCTGATCCCTCACCTAGGACTTGTCACCTGTTTGGGTGACCCTACCAGGGGAATAAAGCCCCTGACAACACAGCTCATAGGATCATTGGGACACACAAACCCCTCCATAACATTAAGGTGGCAGCTGTTGAAGTATCTCTTTAAAGAGGCCTTCTGCACATTTGTTTATTCACCATAACCTGGAGGAATTCACACACATTAGGATAAATTACACGGAGACAGCTGTATGTTATTCAAAGTACCTGGACCAGGGAAGCTCTCATGTGATCAGGCCACACACCGAGACGACTTCAGAGCTTCTCACTGAGCACATTGTTTTTATTAAAACACACATGAAAATGGGCAGCGCCCTGTTTACAGTTTTTTTCTCACATGTAGTCACGTACACACTTTTTCCGGCTTACCATATTTAGACAGTCATTGTCCTGCACCTGCACTATGTTTTCTACTGATATGAAAAGGGAGTAACACTTATCACCAATTTTCACACACTTCTGCAGTTTTCAGTAATTTTCCACTTCACCTCTTCTGTGACAAATACTTCTGCAGACCACACAATACACAATGTCTTTATACTAACACATGTTATACATTGTATTTCCCTCACTGGTTATGAACATAATAATAATGATGCACACACATAATATATCTCCACACAGCCCAGGGAGTGGTTTCACAACCACCCTTAATGTTATTTGCCATTCCAAGCAGCATGCATAATGGGTTACAGTCAGTAACATCAGAGAAGATTATCTCCAGTTAATTTTTTATACTAAACCAAAATAACTGTATTTTCCTACAGGACCAAAAACAGTGGGTGACATTACCCACTTCCGTTTTACACTCAGAGCAGAGCAAAGAAAGGTCTGAATTAAATCGATGACATTGAGAGGGACATGTATGAGCACAAAATAAAATTGGATTATAAAGTTGGATTGCTTTTACCCTATTGCAGATGCTCAAATAGTTGGCATTTTCCCAAGCCTCCTCCCCAGGCCTCATCACTGATCTCCATAACTAGTTATTTTTCCCATGTCCCCTTCAAATGAGCTATGTTTGTGACCCCATATTCTTTTAGAAAAGCATATCAAGTCTTAATAGAGCTTCTAGGTTTTGGTCTTAAATAACTGTTTGTCACAATCAGAGACAGTTTGGTCTTTAAATATTGTTGTGTTCTTTCGAATATAGTCCCTCTCTTGTAAGAACTGGAAAAAATAATTTCTATGAATATCATATTTATCACGTAACTGATCAAAAGACATCAGGTTTGGTCTGTCCATGAAATCAGAAAGGGTGGAGATTCCTCTTGCTGCCAAAACTTGAAAACTATATCATAGCTCCCAGGCAGAAAAAAGGGATTATCACACAACAGAGTAAAAAGAGACCTAAACTGAGACCTGCCCTCAAGCCTTTGAACTAACAAAATGTATTTAAAGGCTAGAGAAGTGGATTATGCATAATTCGTCCCCTTTAAGACATTTGTTGTGAATATAATAAAAAGTTTTACTATGAAAGCATTTTCCTTTTATCACCTACACATTTACTTCCAATACTACTAGTACTACTTTATTTATTTATTTATGAATCACAAACAACGGCTGCAACAAAGTGCTGCATAAGTAAAATCAAGGAACATTTAAAACAAGGAAAAAGGAGATTATTCCATAAACTGGGAGCGGCAGTATTAAAGGCCCTGTTGCCTCTGAGCTTCCGTTTAGACCTTGGTAACTCCTTGGCTGACCTGACACATCAAGCAGGTCAACATGGTTGACCTGCTTTCCTATCTTACCTTATAGAGGTAAGATAGGAAAAGGCCATGTAAACATTTAAAACCAAAAAATCCTAAAATGCACAGGCAGCCAGTGGAGATTTGTAAGCATGGCGAGAATGGTAGAAGGCCTGCAATCTCTGAGAAATCCCATCTTTTTTTTTTGACAGAAGCATTAGGTGAGCTATATAGTACATTTGATCCAGGCCAAAAAAAATGCAGCTAATACAATCCCAAGTTGGACCACCGCTGACTAACATGAACCTTGAAAAAAGAAATGCCATTGAACACTTACCCCAAAGCTTACCAAAAGCACACTGCCTAGATCTTTGGTGATATGCTTCTTTGAGTTCAGAGTAAAGGAATTGGTGCTGCGCACAGTTGGAGAAAAAACATGTCTGATTCGGTGTGAAAGGATGTATTTTGAGAATTGCCACCCCAATGTGCTATATATATGTGTGTATATTATATATATATACAGGGGTTGGACAATGAAACTGAAACACTTGTCATTTTAGTGTGGGAGGTTTCATGGCTAAATTGGACCAGCCTGGTAGCCAGTCTTCATTGATTGCACATTGCACCAGTAAGAGCAGAGTGTGAAGGTTCAATTAGCAGGGTAAGAGCACAGTTTTGCTTAAAATATTGAAATGCACACAACATTATGGGTGACATACCAGAGTTCAAAAGAGGACAAATTGTTGGTGCTCGTCTTGCTGGCGCATCTGTGACCAAGACAGCAAGTCTTTGTGATGTATCAAGAGCCACGGTATCCAGGGTAATTAATGTCAGCATACCACCAAGAAGGACGAACCACATCCAACAGGATTAACTGTGGACACAAGAGGAAGCTGACTGAAAGGGATGTTCGGGTGCTAACCCAGATTGTATCCAAAAAACATAAAACCACGGCTGCCCAAATCACAACAGAACTAAATGTGCACCTCAACTCTCCTGTTTCCACCAGAACTGTCCGTCGGCAGCTCCACAGGGTCAATATACACGGCCCGGCTGCTATAGCCAAACCTTTGGTCACTCATGCCAATGCCAAACGTCGGTTTCAATGGTGCAAGGAGCGCAAATCTTGGGCTGTGGACAATGTGAAACATGTATTGTTCTCTGATGAGTCCACCTTTACTGTTTTCCCCACATTACGGTGTGGAGAAGCCCCAAAGAAGCGTACCACCCAGACTGTTACATGCCCAGAGTGAAGCATGGGGTGAATGAGTGATGGTTCGGGCTGCCATATCATGGCATTCCCTTGGCCCAATACTTGTGCTAGATGGGCGCCTCACTGCCAAGGACTAGCGAACCATTCTTGAGGACCATGTGCATCCAATGGTTAAAACATTGTATCCTGAAGGCGGTGCCATGTATCAGGATGACAATGCACCAATACACACAGCAAGACTGGTGAAAGATTGGTTTGATGAACATGAAAGTGAAGTTGAACATCTCCCATGGCCTGCACAATCACCAGATCTAAATATTATTGAGCCTCTTTGGAGTGTTTTGGAGGAGCAAGTCAGGAAACGTTTTCCTCCACCTGTATCACGTAGTGACCTGGCCACTATCCTGCAAGAAGAATGGCTTAAAATCCCTCTGACCACTGTGCAGGACTTGTATATGTCATTCCCAAGATGAATTGACGCTGTATTGGCTGCAAAAGGAGGCCCTACACCATACTAATAAATTATTGTGGTCTAAAACCAGGTGTTTCAGTCTCATTGTCCAACCCCTATATATATATATATATATATATATATATATATATATATATATATATATATATATATATATATATATATATGTGTGTGTGTGTGTGTGTGTGTGTGTGTCTGTCATCCATCCATCCTCTGTTCCTGCCTCAAATGGAGGAGTTCAAGTATCTTGCATGCATGTATGCACTTGACCTCCTCCATTTGAGGCAGGAACTGCCCTCCAACCTGAAGAGGGCCAGCCACCCTTTTCCCGTAGAGAACGTGACCTCAGACTTGGAGGAGCTGATCTTCATCACAGCCGCTTCATACACGGCTGCGAACCGCCCTAGTGCATGCTGTAGGCCTTGGCTAGAGGGGGCCAGAAAGACCACGTCATCTGCAAAAAGAAGAGACAAAACCCACTGGCAAAAAACTCCCATGAACCCTCGAGTACCCTGTAGAGGGTGTAGAGCTGGTCCAGTGTTCCATGGCTGGGACAAAAGCCACACTGTTCCTCCTGAACCCAAGGTTGGACTTTTTGCCAGACTCTCCTCTCCAATACCCTGGCATAGACCACACCAGGGAGGCTGAGGAGTGTGATACCCCTATAGTCGGAACATACCCTATGGTCACCCTTCTTCTGTGTTGTGGGGGACCACAACACAGGTCTGCCAGTCCAGAGGCTCTGTCCCTCACCGCCATGCAATGTTAAAGAGGGGTTTCAACCATGACAGCCCCACATCACCTCGATGATTTCAGCCTGGGTAATGAAAGAGCCCAACCCCGAATCCCCAGCCTCCGCTTCCACCAGGAAATGCATAATGGCAGGATTGAGGAAATCCTTGAAGTAGTCCTTCCACCGCCCGATAATGTCCCCAGTCGAGGTCAGCAGCTCCCCACCCCAACTGTAAACAGTGTTGGCAAAGTACTGCTTCCCCCTCTTGTGGCGCCAGACGGTTTGCCAGAATCGGTACGAGGCCAACCGGTAGTCCTTCTCCATGGCCTCACAGAACTCCTCCCAGGCCCAGGTTTTTGTCTCTGTCACGGCCCGGGCTGTGGCATACTTGGCCTCACGGCACCTGTCAGCCGCCTCAGGAGTACCACAAGCCAACCACAGCCTTCTTCGGCTTGACAGCGTCCCTTACTGCCGGTGTCCACTACCAGGTTTGGGGATTGCCACCGCGACAGGCACCGCCTTTGCGTTTGCTGTTCCTCTTTAAATCTCTGTCTGCTCGTATGGTCAGAAAGCCTGGCAGAATGATGTTGGAGTTGGCGATATGATCCTGCAGCCATGTCTCGGTGAAACACATAATACTGCATTTCCGATACTATAGGTTGGGAAGTGGGCCAGACAGAGTCCTGTCATGAATAGGATGACTCTGTGAAGAGGGCCAAAGATTATGATAATAGAACGGAAGCCCTCCAGGCTCAAAGATTAGGAGCTAATCACCAAAAGAAACATAGTTAGCAAATATTATCAGAATGGTTTAATTGCTTCATTGCCAATAGGAATTTCTCATTGATTATTGAGAAGGGTAGCAGGGATTTTCATGGAACAAAATGTAAATCAAGACAAAAACATGTTTTCAAAATGGATGCCATTAAAATGCTTACATTGCTTTCTTGTCATTTAAGACCTGACAGTCTCATTCCCCATCTAAAACAAACTTTTTGGTTGTATGAAAATCATTTTAAATAAAAATCTGTTTGGGCTATAAACAATTTTGGGCTAAACCAAAATTGACCTGGTGCAAATGAATTAATTTCAGTTCAGTTCAGTTTCATTTATATAGTGCCAAATCACAACTTATGTCCTCTTGAGGCTCTCTACAAAGTCATTTCCCTCGAATCATACAGCTTTCAAGTTGGGTACATTCTGTACATTCCAATTAAAACTAACTATCGAACAGTGCAGTCGGATTCAATTTATTATTTAAATTGGTTAAAAAAGTTTTCTATCTAAGGAAACCCAGCAGGTTGCATCAAGTCTGTGACTTGCAGCATTCACTCCTCCTCGATGAGCATGTGGTGACAGTGGGCATTTGCTTGCATTGACTTTGCAGCAATCCCTCATCCTGAGCATACAGGTAGCAACAGTGGAAAGGAAACCTCCCTTTGAACAGGATGAAACCTCCAGCAGAACCAAGCTTAGTGTGAGCGGCCATCTTCTATAATTGACTGTGACACAAGAAGAACAAAGAAGCACTGATCCAATAGTACTTTCAATCGGAAAGAAAAGTTAAGCATACTTTTTTGTAGCTCCTTTAGTGGATTCATCCAGGAGAGAAAGAAGGCTAAGCAGATGAACTCTGAGCCAGTTGTCAAGTCTACAGTATGAAAGAGAGCACAAACAGTTAGTCACAGTAGAAGCTCAACCAGTAGCTATGTCTAGGAGAGAGACAAGGTTAAACATTGAAAGACAGGGCCAAGTGTATCAATTTTAGAAAGAGAGCATTAGGTTGTTAGCGGCAGCAGCTCAGCCGATGCCCCCTTTCAGGAAGGTGCCACAGCTGAACACAAAGCCAGGCCAGATGTACCTTCTACAAAGAGAAAAAATAAATTAATTGTTTCCTTTTTATATTTTTTATGCAGGAACTGAAGACAGAGATACCTAAAAGTGCAGATAGCTCGAAGATCGAATTGGTTTCGGTTACAGAGGAAGATTTCCCCACGCTGGATACCCCCAACACTCTTATTGTCAGTACCCTTGGCAGCTTTATTGCAGACTTTCAACCAGAGAAAGATCCAGCCACACCGTCAGAGCCTCATCCTTCAGGTGCACCCAGTCCAACCATGGCAGTCACTAAAGTTCAGCCATTTATTCACGGTGAGACATGTCGATGTTTTAAATATGAGTGTGCTTCCTCTTTACCATGACAGATTTGCAAACAACCACTTTACCTCTCAATGCCAAAAGTACATATATACAAGTTCTGCGGTGCCAGTCAGGTCTTTCCTGACAGATAAGATTATTTAAAAAAAACGTTTTTTCCCTTGAAACACATAAACCTCACAAAGGATGTAAACAAATGACAGTGCTTAACGCCCTAAACATTTATAAAATTACCCCAAAAAAAATCTCTTTCACAAGCCTCAAATGTATTTACACACAAAAATAATGTTCATACAATGTTAATCAGTTCTTTAACTAAATTGTTTAAATAGTTCAGGCGTCAGTTCAGTCCAACAAAAAAAACTACACTTTGTTTTTTTCCACCGATCCACAAAGGGAATCCTAAACAACTGCGCACCGCTGCATAACAACTGTGCTTGGCACCACACAAGGTTCAGCCAGGGGCAGCAATCACAGCGACAAACAGGTGGTTGAACTCATGGTGACAATGCTGGTAAGGCACTTCACTGCCACCTCAAACCACAGGGAAAACTACTGGCTTGAGAGCCAGATCAGCTGTCAGAAGAAACTGTCAGTGGGGCATTACTACTGGAAACACTCAGCCGCTGCCCCCACGTTGGAGGACGTTACTTAATAAAAAGAATTTATCAGGGCGTGGCAGTGTGTTTGTGTGCTCACAATATTCATTGAGAAGTACTTAGGCTGCCACACTTTGTTCTATATAAATCAAGATTTCTGGTGTCAGGACATCAGCATGTATATGATATGACTCCTCAACTTAAGTACTTCCATATATATGCCGATATAATATTTTTGCTTGCAGCTTTGAGTTCTTCACTGATAAAAAATAATATAACGATTCAGGGTACTGTAAGAGAATTTAAGTGCACCCTTTCATCAAACATTTTGACAGGTGGGCGGGACTTCCGGTGAGGGCGGGACTTCCTGTGGGGGCCATGTGGGCGCCATGTGGGCAGGAGGTCACGTGGTCAAGCAGGGGGGTGTGTCCAAGGGGGCGTAACAGTGGATGCTGATTGGTTGTCGTCATTAGGGGCGATACCTTAAATGAGTCAATTAAAACACAGGGTGTGTTTAAGGGTGTTACGGGGAAGGCCTTAAATGAGCCAATTAAAACACACAGGGGTGTGTTTAAGGGTGTTATTAATAATCTGTATGTTTTTTCAGGCGTTAATACATCTAAAAAACAAAAAAAAGACATGCATCCTTTTATATTTTAAAGGTATAATCAACTTAATGTTGACCTATCACATGAAATCCTAATAAAGGAACTGTGTAACCTGACAGAATTGTAAGTTAATTTTGCTTTACAGCAGGACCTATTTGTTGAATATATGAGCCAGTCTAAATCCGTTCAAAATAGAAAAGACCTAAAAAAGTAAATAAAAAATTGTGCTTCACTACATCGATGGAACGAGAAAAACCTTCAGCTTCTGCGTCAACATACTGGAAAAGCAGCTGAAAGAGGTAAGACGAATATGAGATTAACAGAAAAAAAAAAGAACTTCAGTATACTGTTTCCAAGTTACAAACTGACTCTAGCAATGATGTGTTTGTTTTTGAATCATGAGAGACTCCATTTTAGGGAAAAGGAATGATAATTTTAGTTACCTGTAGCTTTTCTAAAACATTTACTTTTTCATCTTAGAGTAAAAGGTTATTCAGGGGAGTTACAATTATACTATATCCAACTGTTAGGGGCGATGTCAGGAAGGGCAGTTAGGTCTGTTCATTAGATAACCATATCACCTTTGAACTCAAGAAGGGTTTTGGTCTTAAAAACATAGTCTTTGCAGTTGAGATAACACTGTCATGTTCTGGTATAAATACTGTGAGTAAAATGTTGTTCGGGGTTGCTCTGCTTTGTAGTGCAGAGAGTCGCTGTCTTTTGGCCGGGGTTAAATATTCTGTAAAAACAGAAGACAATAAAAGTTATCTTACGCTGCGCAGCACAGCGTTCATAAATAAAACGAAAAATAGTTTTTAAAATACACAAGTTTTTTTTTTTTTTTTAATCTTACTCCGATTCTTTGCGGTAAAACTTCCAGATTTCACTTCTTGTTGAACTGAAACGGTGCCTCTCTGCTGAAAGCTGTCTTGATCTTTGAAAAGCGACCTTCTGGTGGGCAGATTCAATGTGGCATCTTTGGATGTATCTGTAAACAGGTTTATATGACATTTTATTGAACTATGCTTAAAATACATATATATTGTTTTTATTTAATTTTTATTTATTTTTTCTACCCTGCTGCTGCTGCTGCTCGACAACTGTGTCTTCCACAGAGCTCTCAGTCGAATCTGTAAACAGTTTTTATCTGAGGTTTAAAATACATTCACTCTCAAAGAAAAATAGATAGTTCTTAGGACTTACTTACTTTCTGGTGGTGCTGGTAACTTATCCGGTGTGTCTTCAGGGGAAATGATGATAATTGACGGGGGGGTATTCAAAGAATCAGTTTTAATTTCTGTGTTAAAAGAAAGTTCAGTTGTTGTTGGGGGTTTCTCTTGTTTGGAAATAATTCGCCTTCTCAATTTTGACTGTCGATTCCAGCCACTGAACCCTCCAACTTGATCATTCGGGTTTACCTCTCTCATCAAATCTATAAATTGAAACATTGTCAAGGGTTAACTATAATATATATATATTTATATATATATATATATATATATTTTATTGCATTTAACATTTACTTACCATAATCTGATTGTGTCAAGATGAAATCATCAAGGTCATCAGCGGTGGGTTCTATGACAAAGAAACAAATATATATATATATATATATATATATATAAACAATATATATAAACAACATTAGAGAACATTCACATGCATTTAATGATTTCTTAAAAATGAATACTTACTTACTTACGTTTAAAGATGTCATTGTGCTTTTGTGAATTATCAGAAGTAGAAGCCACAATTTCCGGGTTTCCTGAAATATTTACCGACATTTTTTCTTGTCAGTACTGGTATTTTCAATGTAACAAGTGTTATGGTTCAAAGACATTCAGCATTTGAAGACCCTGACACTGAGGTTAACCAATGAAACAGCCCCCGAACAACATTTTACTCACAGTATTTATACCAGAACATGACAGTGTTATCTCAACTGCAAAGACTATGTTTTTAAGACCAAAACCCTTCTTGAGTTCAAAGGTGATATGGTTATCTAATGAACAGACCTAACTGCCCTTCCTGACATCGCCCCTAACAGTTGTATATAGTATAACTGTAACCCCCCCTGAATAACCTTTTACTCTAAGATGAAAAAGTAAATGTTTTAGAAAAGCTACAGGTAACTAAAATTATCATTCCTTTTTTCCTAAAATGGAGTCTCTCATGATTCAAAAAACAAACACATCATTGCTAGTCAATTTGTAACTTGGAAACAGTATACTGAAGTTCCTTTTTTTTTCTGTTAATCTCATATTCGTCTTACCTCTTTCAGCTGCTTTTCCAGTTCAAAGGTGATATGGTTATCTAATGAACAGACGTAACTGCCCCTTCCTGACATCGCCCCTAACAGTTGGATATAGTATAATTGTAACTCCCCTGAATAACCTTTTACTCTAAGATGAAAAAGTAAATGTTTTAGAAAAGCTACAGGTAACTAAAATTATCATTCCTTTTTCCTAAAATGGAGTCTCTCATGATTCAAAAACAAACACATCATTGCTAGAGTCAATTTGTAACTTGGAAACAGTATACTGAAGTTCTTTTTTTTTTCTGTTAATCTCATATTCGTCTTACCTCTTTCAGCTGCTTTTCCAGTATGTTGACGCAGAAGCTGAAGGTTTTTCTCGTTCCATCGATGTAGTGAAGCACAATTTTTTTATTTACTTTTTTAGGTCTTTTCTATTTTGAACGGATTTAGACTGGCTCATATATTCAACAAATAGGTCCTGCTGTAAAGCAAAATTAACTTACAATTCTGTCAGGTTACACAGTTCCTTTATTAGGATTTCATGTGATAGGTCAACATTAAGTTGATTATACCTTTAAAATATAAAAGGATGCATGTCTTTTTTTTGTTTTTTAGATGTATTAACGCCTGAAAAAACATACAGATTATTAATAACACCCTTAAACACACCCCTGTGTGTTTTAATTGGCTCATTTAAGGCCTTCCCCGTAACACCCTTAAACACACCCCTGTGTTTTAATTGACTCATTTAAGGTATCGCCCCTAATCACGACATCCAATCAGCATCCACTGTTACGCCCCCTTGGACACACCCCCCTGCTTGACCACGTGACCTCCTGCCCACATGGCAACCACATGGCGCCCACATGGCCCCCACCGGAAGTCCCGCCTTCACCGGAATTCCCGCCCACCTGTCAAAATGTTTGATGAAAGGGTGCACTTAAATTCTCTACTGTAAAACATAAAACTTTTTGCTGAGCAATTGTCGTGATGCCTGTTACTACCAATCAGTACAAATAGTACACTGCTAAACATTTAGTATTTCTAGATTCATTATTTTATTTAATTCAGTACCGTAAGCTTCATGAGAATTCGTCAGTTATATCATTAAATGATCTCATGATATCATTAAATTATCTCTGTTTAAACTGTAATCCTAATATCTACATTGAATTGGCCTTCATTGGCTCATGATCCTGCCTTTCACCCACTCCCCCACTTCTATCCGCACCAGATAGATGTGGATAAAACCCAATCATGTGCCTTTATTTGTGAGATATTTTTCTAAACAACATAGGCTTTTAAATTAGAAGATATGAGAGTTTCAATGAACAATGCTTCTCTACTATTCAAGTGGCATGCTGTATTAGATTTATTTTACCACATCTCTGTAGTCACTGTAGGCCAAAATAAAAAAAATAATCAGTAAGAGAAAACCAGCTGCTAATGTGATGATGTAATAAATGTTTTCAGGTAAGCTTCTAAGGGCCTGATCTTCAAAAGGTTTGCATATACAAAATCATGTGCAAACTGGGTTGCACGGGGAAAGCTGATCTACAAACCAGGTGTAAATTGAATTGGGTGTGCAAAATAAAGGGAACAGCGTGCGCAAGGATTTTAGCATGTTTGCCTTAATGAATATGCAAAACATGGAATAATGACCGAAACACACAAATTTTAGGGAGCAGGATCTGGAAATATAATTCCTTACCACCCGCAATGTGATTGTGGGTGCAGTTTTTACATCTAGATTTAGCACGTTTGAAATGCAGTTACGAACTGGCACACAAAAATGTCTGCTGTCACTGTGGCGAGAAGCAAGCATGGATAGAATAACAGACGATAGAGACAGAGAATCTTCTGTACATGCGTTAACAGATTTGGATTGTCAGAAATACAAAATAATAAAAATAGATGAGAATAGAGGATTCTATGTAGGATTATCTTACATCTGATTTGGAGCCAATCACAAACAAAAGCTATGACGAACCGCTTATGAACACTTTTTTTTGCAACACTTTGTTTCTTGTGTCTGGATCATTCCAGCGCACCATCGCTGATAGTAAGATCATCCGCTGCAGAAAGCGAACAAACCTGATCATGGCAAAGTGCGCATATTACTGTTCATCTGTCAGAGAAGGTCTCACAGCCTGTTTAACTGTATATGCACATCATGCAATGGAGTCACTGTGCTTTGATGTTGACAATATAATTAATAGGAAAGAAATAGACATTACATTATAATGCAGATTGAATCCTTCATTTGCAAACTGGATGCTAAAACCACTTTTAAGCAGGTGAAAAAGACAGTATATGCTTTAACCTTGTCAAAAAAAGCGAACAAGTTGCATTATTGACTAACTTTGTGTCATTGCAGAGCAATTGAAGCTGGATCAGTTTGAGTACGTTTTTTGAAAGTGAACATGTGCTAGGGGAGGGAGGATTTATACAGTAAAAAATTATTTTTTGTCACCAAAATTAATTTAAACAATCAAACACATTGTATAATGTTAAAATATTGGCGAAACAAAGAAAACAAATATAGTAAAATAATTGGAAATTATGTACACAAATGTACAATTTAAATTCTTTGTAAAACTATGGAGCTAAATTTGGGACATACAGTTTATCCGAAAACATTTTTTAAACTGAAGAAAAAGGATTTGAAACTGAAAAGAAATTTTGAAACTGAAAAAAAAGATTTGACACTGAAAAATATTTTTGCAACTGAAAAAAATGATTTGAGGCTGAAAAATATTTTTGAAACCAAAAACTATGTTAGAAACTGAAAAAAAAGATTTTAAACTGAAAATAAATGTTTAAATGTCAGGGTTACTGATCAGCGGGGACCCCAGAATGCAGATGGACAGGCGGATTGAACATAAGTAAAATGGCTTTATTTTAAGCAAACAGATATCACTCTTGGGTGGAGGCACAGACAACATGGCATTAAAACTACTTTTTAGATTCAAGTTTTTTTTTTTTTTTTTCAGTTTCAGATTTATTTTTCAGTTTCAAACTGCTGCTCCCTCGGTGTGGGGGCAAGATAGGTGACATTGGGTGTGGAATGATGACTGACAGCTTAGACGCCTAAAGGAAATATTCCCTTCTATGTTTATGTCAGTGGTTTTGAAAAATGATATGCTTCACTGATCCCAGCTGTATGTATGCACACAACACAAATATCATTTCAGAAATTCAGTAGCTGCAATACTTCATCTAGTTCACAATAGCTGAAGTATTGCAGCAACTGACTTGCAGATAATTCATGTCAAGCAGTTTATCTCAACTGCTTTAATTAGTAAATATGTTTGTTCTCTCGCTCTCTATCTGTTTGTCCCGTGTACCTGGCTTGCACCTGGCTTCTCGTTTCTCGCTCCCATGCTTGTTATGACTTGAGCATGCTCGTTGACCTTGCATCCATGCCAAGTTCCCGTGAAGCTGGCTCTCCTCTACCCCTCCCGTCCTGATGTTATGACTCTGCCTCTTCTGGCTCCCAGACCATGGTGCCATCCTTATCTGCTCAGCCTCAAGCTTTCTAACACAGTATTTCTCTGCTTCTTGCTCTCACACCAGTTACAGCTAAAAAATACCGTCACTTCATTTTTATTCATACATCACAATTGATTAACATTACCCCTCTTCATTACATTTAATAATTGTAGAAAAATAGAAAATCATCATACATTTTTCTTTGATTATACTTTTAGTTTTCTACTTCTGAAAAAAATAAGACAGTTAAGACTTCTGAAAAAGATAAGGCAGTCACAGTTAATGTGTGACTCCATACAGGCCTTGCCAGTCCTCAGTTCCAGAGTACGAAGATATACTCTTTTACTGTTTCATGACATCATATCCATGTAATATGATCATTATTTATTTGATACTCTAAAGATTAGGCTCTCATTTCGTCATATGTGATTTTTGTTAAACTCAATCATAGTGATACACTTCTGTAAAAGAAAGAAGAATTAAAACATACACCAAATGGGCCCCCCAGACTTCATAGCTTTAAAATGTGAACATTTACTGCTGTACACCTCATTGATCTAATTATGAGGGTGTTGAGGTCAAATAATTCTATCATTAATATCCTTGCGGCCTCAACCTCACCCAGTCCAGATGTCGTGAGAAAGAACAGATGAAGAGCAGGAAATTAAGATTAACGCAAATTTAATTTGGAAGATAATAAGTCCAATGATTTCTAATGCAAAATGAATATGCAAAATAACACAAAGAAAGAAAATTACATAAGGCCTTACGGAGAGACGTTGCAGATTTCAGCAATGCATGGATGTGTCTTTACCCAGATGTCTCTCTCATTACAAGTTCCAGAACATCTTTATACCATTGACTTCAAAGTTTAATGACTGTGCCTTCTCCTTTTGCAGTCTGGTGTTGTAAATCAGCCAAGCTCCCTTGTGGTATCTATACCATGCCCAAAAGTTGACATTTATTGCTTTATTGTCCCTACAGCCAGCTTTTACTGCTTGCAGCTGCCGAGAACCTCCCAACCTCTGTTTCATCCCTGCTCCATCTCGACTCCTGCTGTGATCTGTGATCTCTCCTCAAGGCTCACTTATGTTAAATCTCAGTTTAATGTTCTCACATGCAAACTAAACTAATATCATGAAAGTACATGATTTTAATTCTCAACAAGGGTTTAATTAATTCCTGCATGGATACATGGAAGGATCTCACCTCATTTTGACACATGTAATCAGTCTCTACATTTCACCTGCACCATGCTCTATTTATACACTGCCATTCTGTTCATTCTCAGCGGAAACATTATCTCGATTCATGTCAAGTCCTTCGATCATGTCTAGTGCGCACCTGCAACCACCTGCCTATCTGCCAGTTTGTTTTCTTTTGATTATTATAGCTATTATATCAATACTCACACTACATAGATGTCTGGCCGTCTGCATTTCGGGGTCTTCCGCCTTGCCAACCCTGACAGAATGTTTCCGCCCAATATGGACCTCGCGGAAGAACGGCAAGAAAACACCCTGGACCTCTTCACGTTCCTGTCCTGGGAAGGGGAGAAAACGCTGCGCCATTCTGCAGGCCTGTTTGTGCCACAGTAGGCTTATGACGATTCCAGGCTGGCGATTCCTTGTCCGGGGATGGGCTCCCTAAGACCCCGCTCCTCTTCTCCTTCCCAATGTCCGGCAGCAAAGCCAACGTCTTCTTCCCGCCACAGAGAATGTTGGCGTGGAGGCTCCCTGCTGTCAAACTGTTGAGGAGGAGGTTTCAATTTCCACTGCTGTGGCAACTGCAGCAGTTTTTCCCACATCTTTGTCTGCCACAGCACAAACTTCAAGGCTCATTGCAACTCCGCCAAACTTCGCTCACTCCATCCTGGGTCTCTGTGGCATTCCAGATGAGCTTGAGGAGCAATTGAGGTTTTTTGATTCGAGATCAAGAACTTCAAATAAGTCTTGTCAAAATAAGGTGAGAAGTTTCCATGTAATCCATGCAGCATTCATCAACTGCTCGCAGTTAAATCAATAAAACGTACAAATGGGTATCTTTTTGTGTAATCCATGCACCAATTAATAAATACACAGTTGAAGAAATAGAGGGTGAAACAAGCATATTCTCACATTCTGGGACTGAGAGACTGGAGAGGCTTGTATGGAGTCACATATTAACTGTCTTATCTTTTGCAGAAGTACAAACAACAAGTTTAACCAAATAAATGATGTATGATGATTTTCTATTTTGTACAAGTATTAAATGGAATGAGTAATCTTTGATTATCAACTTAAAACACATGATTGAGAACTGATAATTAAAATAAAAACATTAAGGTGTATGAGAACTGATAATTATAATAAAAACATTAAGGTGTAGAGATTCTAAATCAGCTACATATGAAAGCGATATAATGTTAATCAGTTGTGATGTATGAATAAAAAGAATGAAGTGATGGTTTTATAACTGTGTCAAAAAGGAAAAGCATAAAGCTGAAAGTGAAATGTGTAATACTGTGTAAAGTTTAAGGTTGAGCAGATTAGGGAGAGAACTGTAGGATGACTAGGAGTGACAATCATCCTTGACCAAGCCCTGCAGGAGAGCGCTGATGGCTCTTCCTGTGGTTCTGGGGGAGCTCTTTAGCTCTACCATGCTGGATGCCTTAGAACGCATAGCCCAGATCTCCAGAACAAGGCAGCAGTTGATGGGTCTCCATAGACCTGCCCGCCAGCCTGTTGCTGCTTGGGCAGCTGGTGCTAGTTGCGGGGTTGGTTCCCCCCTCCTGTTCCTTTCTTGGGGTCCATGAGCATGGCTCCTAGACTGAGACCGGCTAGGGCCCAGGGGGACCATGGTGGGGCCCAAGCATTGCGTCCAGTTCGGGTTGCTCGGTCTGGTCGGCGTTTCGACAGGCCCTCCGGCGGCCAGGGAGACCGCCGGTGATGTTTTGGAGCCAGCGGTCGTGTTTTTCCCTGTGTCAGCTCAGTTATTGGGCTGTTCACGCCCCGGACCCGTAGATGTTGTCCACTCTGTCCTGGGAATACCGTCTTCAGTTCCGCCGCCAGCCTCCCGTCCCTAGCCAAGCCAAGATGACGGTCATCTGCAACCCGATGAAGGCTCAGGCCCTGGACCAAGAGATCTGCACCTTACTGGCCAAGGGTGCAATTGTTCCGGTGGACCCCCTGCAGGATCCACACGGGGGTTTTATTCAGTTTATTTTCTGGTTCCCAAGAAGACCGGTGGTCTTCGTCCCATATTGGACCTCCGGCGTCTGAAAGCTTTCCTGAAGGTTATGCCCTTTCACATATTGACCAACACGGAAGTCCTGCAGGCGATCTCCTCGGGTGACTGGTTCACATCTATCGACCCGAAGGACGCTTATTTTCATGTCCTTATTGCTCCAGATCATTGGCGGTTTCTCTGCTTTGCGTTTCACAGGAGGCATTTCCAGTTCAGGGTTCTTCCCTTTGGTCTTTCCCTCTCTCCACGGGTGTTCATCTGGTGTGTGGCAGCGGCCCTTTCCCCCTATGCAGGCATGGCAACTGCGGATCCTGCCTTATTTGAACGACTGGCTCATTTGTGCTGCAACCCACGATCAGGCGATCCAAGACACTCGGACAGTGCTCACCCACATTCGTCAGCTGGGTGAGAGTGAACCTGGAGAAGAGCAGCCTGATCCCCTCCAAGGTGACTGTTTTCCTAGGCATGGTTCTAGACTCTGTTTCCATGACCCCCTGTCCTTCTCCTCGGCGAGTCGCCAATATTCTGGCCATGCGTCCGAGCTTCCGTCTTGGCAGGGCTCCACGGTTTGTGGAGTACCTGCATCTTCTGGGCACGACCATGCTGCATCCAGCATGGTGCCTCAGGGGCTTCTTTCATTGCGGCCCCTGCAGATGTGGCTGAACTGGGTCGGCCTGGACCCCTCCCGGTGTACTCACAGGCTCCGACGGCTTCGGGTTGTGTCTCGGTGCCTGCACTCTCTGTCCCAGTGGCGGAACAGATCCTACATCATGGTGAGTGTTCCACTCGGCCCCATTCCGTGTCGGAGGGAAGTCGTCCTTGTGGATGCTTCCTCCAAGGGTTGGGGAGAGACCTGGCAGGACCTTGCGGCTCAGGGGGTGTGGTCCCTGTGGCACTGCGGGGTCCATATCAACGTGCTGGAGCTGATGGCTGTGTTCCTGGTGCTCCGTGCCTTCCTTCCAGGGCTGCTGGGGAGACATATGTTGGTTCGGTCGGACAATGCCACGGTTAACTTTCACATAAATCATCAAGGGGGGTCCAGGTCTCTGAGACAACTGTCCCTGACCCGCCGGCTCCTGGTCTGGGTGGCGCCACGCCTTGCCAGCCTCAGGGCGGCCATTATTCTGGGTCCGCAGAACGTGTCCGCGGACTTTCTGTCTCAGCAGGTGTCACTTCCAGGGGAGTGGCGGCTTCACCCAGAGGTGGTGGATTGAATTTGAGCGACCTTCGGCAGGGCGGAGGTGGACCTGTTTGCCACCACAGATGCGGTTCACTGTCCCTTCTGGTTCTCCCTGATGGACAGTGCCTCTCCCCTTGGCTGTGACGCCCTGGCGCATGAGTGGCCCCTGACCCTTCTCTATGCCTTTCCCCCATTCCCCCTGATCCCCCAGACGCCAAAGGGTTCTCCAGGATGGGCATGAGCTTCTGTTGGTAGCCCCGTTTTAGCCGGGGAGGACCTGGTTTCCTCTGCCATGCAGGCTCTGCTCCGGCTCACCGATCCATCTCTCCTCCAGAAGAGACTTCCTTTCCCACATGGGGGACCGGATTCTCCACCCACCTGCATTCTCCACCAGGCTCTGCCATCTCCCATTATGGGGGCAAGGTGGAACGGACCATGACTGGCACATGGGCACCGTCCACACGGGCCGCCTATTGTGCTAAGTGGGCGGTCTTTGCTGACTGTTGCCATGGTAAGGGACTGGATGCTGTTCGCTGTCCTGTTTCCCATTTGCTGTCCTTCCTTCAGGGGTTGCTGGATCTAGGGCAATCCCCTTCCACTTTGAAGGTGTATGTGGCAGCCATTTCCCATTGGCATTTTGGGTTTGGTGGTTTCTCTGTTCGCCAGCATGGGGATGTCACACTGTTCCTGAAGGGTGCCAGGCACTTGTGTCCACCCAGGCGCCCTGTGGCCCCTGCATGGGATTTGTTGCTGGTGCCCTTTTGAGCCCGTTACGAGGATGTGGCTCTCCCTGAAAACTGCCTTCTTGTTGGCCATGGCTTCTGCTAAATGGGTCGGGGAATTGCATGCTCTGTCTGTGTCTGAGTCATGTTGTCGGTGGAACCTGGATGGCTCCGGTGTTACGCTGTGGACTAATGCTTCCTTTGTTCCTAAGGTGCCTGTGGCGGCTGGCACTGGCTGTGTCTGCTGCTCCGGCTTTCCCGTTTTAATCCTGGTACCCCCTCTGAGCCTCTTTGCCCTGTCCGAGCGCTCGTGGCGTATGTCGCTCCACGGCACCCATCCTGACTGACTGTCTCATCGTCTATTATGTTGGCTCTTGGAAGGTTCAGGCCTTTTCTAGACAGCTGTTGGCACATTGTATTGTGGAGATGACCTCTTTGGCTTACTCCTCGCAAGATTGGCCCATGCCGGGCGGCATACGGTGTCGCTCCACTAGGAGCCTGTCCACCTCATGGGCTGCCATGACCGGGGTGCCTCTAGAGGCCATTTGTGAAGCAGCTTCCTGGATGGCACCGAGCACCTTTGCTGGGTTTTACAGGGTGAACGTCACCACGTCGCATCCCCTGTAGGGCATACTGGAGCACCCACCCTCTGCATCCCGCTGAGGTTGGTGGTGTTGCTGTGTTCCTCTGGGTTTCTGTGGGATCCCTCGGGACCCTGTTGGTATGCTTCATCCAGTGCTTGAAGCACTGCCTCTGGCGGTCTGTAGGGATGAAATAGCACGAAGGTAACAACTGTAATTATGGTTCTATGAATCCCAGATGACTGCCAGAGCGCTCAGTCCCTCTGTCTAGGCGTGCTCACGAGGTAGATTTTCGGAACTGAGCTTACGGTGTCATGTGACTATATACTCACGTGAGCCACCGGTAGGTCACATGTGACTGAGTTGTTATTAAATTCTCGACCTGCGCATGCACAAGAATGATCATTCAGTGCTTGAAGCACCACCTCTGGTGGTCATCCAGGATTCATAGAACCGTAGTTACAGTTATTTCTGCTTCACTTTTAAAGTAGCCACACATCAGCCTGGTTTACCTTGTTAAAAAATTTGTCAATCTGAATCTAAGGAAATTAGTAATGCAATGTAAATCCATGAGTTCAACAAATTTTACTTAACTATTGTCTTGTTGGGTGTAGAATCATATCTCAGTTTCTGTAAGAAATGCATCTCTTATCTTTGGCATATACAGGGGTTGGACAATGAAACTGAAACACCTGTCATTTTAATGTGGGAGGTTTCATGGCTAAATTGGACCAGCCTGGTAACCAGTCTTCATTGATTGCACATTGTACCGGTAAGAGCAGAGAGTGAAGGTTCAATTAGCAGGGTAAGAGCACAGTTTTGCTCAAAATATTGAAATGCACACATTATGTGCATACCAGAGAACAAAAGAGGACAAATTGTTGGTGCACGTCTTGCTGGCGCAACTCTGACCAAGACAGCAAGTCTATGTGATGTATCAAGAGCCACGGTATCCAGGGTAATGTCAGCATACCACTAAGAAGGACGAACCTCATCCCACAGGATTAACTGTGGACACAAGAGGAAGCTGTCTGAAAGGGATGTCCGGGTGCTAACCCGGATTGTATTCAAAAAACATAAAACCACGGCTGCCCAAATCACGGCAGAATTAAATGTGCACCTCAACTCTCCTGTTTCCACCAGAACTGTCCGTCGGGAGCTCCACAGGGTCAATATACACAGCCGGGCTACTATAGCCAAACCTTTGGTCACTCATGCCAATGCCAAACGTCGGTTTCAGTGGTGCAAGGAGCGCAAATCTTGGGCTGTGGACAACGTGAAACATGTATTGTTCTCTGATGAGTCCACCTTTACTGTTTTCCCCACATCCGGGAGAGTTACGGTGCCATATCATGGCCTTCCCTTGGCCCAATACTTGTGCTAGATGGGTGTGTCACTGCCAAGGACTACCGAACCATTCTTGAGTACCATGTGCATCCAGTGGTTCAAACATTGTATCCTGAAGGCGGTGCCGTGTATCAGGATGAAGATGCACCCATACACACAGCAAGACTGGTGAAAGATTGGTTTGATTAACATGAAAGTGAAGTTGAACATCTCCCATGCCCTGCACAGTCACCAGATCTAAATATTATTGAGCCACTTTGGGGTGTTTTGGAGGGGCGAGTCAGGAAATGTTTTCCTCCACCAGTATCACGTAGTGACCTGGCCACTATCCTGCAAGAAGCATGGCTTAAAATCCCTCTGACCATTGTGCAGGACTTGTATATGTTATTCCCAAGATGAATTGACGGTGTATTGGCCGCAAAAGGAGGCCCTACATCAAACTAATAAATTATTGTGGTCTAAAACTAGGTATTTCAGTTTCATTGTCCAACCCCTGTATGAGTTTGTAGCATTGAAAAAACCTCAAAGTAATTCTCATTTATTTAAAGAATGCTTTAAATCAATTCAGCTTTGCTGCAAGTGATAGAAAGATTCAAGAATTACTTGACCTAATTGAAAATCCATGTAGAGAGATTCGGATTTCAGATGTTGTTGGTAGGCTTACCTTGTTGTATCAGCAGAAAGCACAACTAGAAGCTCAAAGATATGTTCAGTTACAGACTGACCATCAGATGACTCTTCAAAGAGAGATTGCTGCGAAGCCTGAGCTCTCAAAAGTGGAGGAGAGAATGGACAAAGATGAAGCAAAGGTAGAAGACCTGAAGGCAGATGAGCTCAAGAAAGCTTCAACCTAAAAGGGGGGACATACCTCCACCTCTCAGGTACCTGATTTGCATTTTCACTCACAGCAGCTGCAGCATTCACAGCAGGAGGCAGACTCAGACAACAGGCATCCAGTGCCTACAAAGTCTCCCCTTCCTAAAAAGTGTTCAGCTTACTTCCACAGATCTTAACAAAAGTGTTGGAAGTTGGACTGTCTCCAGTGGTGTCCTGCCAAATCCCATTGCAGTGACCAACTACCAAGATGACCGAGTGCCGGACTTGATCCAGGTAGCCAGGAGTCAAATATTGATGCTTACCTGCTTGAGGTTGAACATTGTCTTCTTGACTTGTGTTTTCCTTCTTCTCGTGAGAAGCTGAGACTTATTTAGAAAACATCTAAGAGTGTTCATGTGTTCATAAAAACTCTTCCCCCAGAAATTAGTGACAGTTATCCACCTCTCTGCCAGGCTCTTATGGTGCATTCCCACCAAACGCGATTTCTGCAAATTTTTAGCCTCATTTGTGTGCTTTTGCCCGCTTCACATTCCGCGTGAACTCCGTGTTGGCATTCGGCAACAAGCGGCAACGCTTCGCCGCGTCATCAAATAGGAGGAGCTTCCATCTGCTGCTTGCTGGTTTCAACTGAACATGCTGGACATGGATTTCACGGATAATCACGGTGTTTTACCTGTGGAGAGCCGAAAAACGCAGCTGACGTCAACGTCCCTGGGTTCACCAAATTCTTCAGGAATGGGAACAGTTCGTAGATTACCACCACCTAATCCAGGAGCTGCATTTGGATGACGGTCGATTTCAGCAGTACTTCCGTCTATCCAGGACCCAGTTCGACTATCTGCTGCCCCGCGTTGGGAGACGAATCGGCCTCTGGGACGCCAACTACCAGCTACCGCAGTGAAGCCAGCCCGAAGCCGGACATGGGACACTCAAGCTCCGCGGAGCCAGCGGCATCCAGCCCATGGCCGATCCGAGTCAGGCACCCAGATTTTGGCTAGCTGCTCTCTGTTGCTCCCTCTTCTGATGCGCGGTGGTTCACTAAGGACCGTCAATAAGTTTCCGAACCAAACAATCGTGGAAAATCTGAGTGCCTGAATCAGATCAACCGTGAGCTAGATGCCGCTAACTCCACGGAGCTTGAACATCCAACTTCAAACTAACTTAACCGCGGTTTACAGGTGTACTGCATCCCCGCTGCTGAACGCCTGTCCATCTGTCTTCGGTGAGTAAATAAATCTCAGCTCAGTAAAAAAACAGACGATTTTGATGTCCACATCTCCTAAATATAAGATATTTGTGCCTAAACATAACCAGGCCAGGTCCTTTCTGTACTTGTCTCAGTAAAAGTAATTAGTTGAGTCATACAACTCTGGCTTGCCGCACACCGCCACTATGATCTGGTCCTTCATCTTCACTGACAACTGCTTCTTCTCCGCTGCGGTCTTTCACCCTACGTCACAGCCACATCCAGTCCCTGATTGGTTGACGTGATGCAAATTTAGGAAAAACTTCAGATTTTTCAACTCGTCCATCGTTTGCCGCGCCTTCCGCGCCGCGCCCTCCGCCTCCTTCGCACTGCGCCGCGCCGCTCCGCTCCTGAACGCGCCTCTACATAGGGATAACATGTAAATTGGCTGCTCCTTTCGCAGAAATCGCGTCTGGTGTGAACGCACCATTAGATAGGAGTACTGTGTATACAGAGATGAAGCCACTGCCACTATTGATGCTTTTGTAGTTCTGCAAAAAGATATTGAACCTCCCAGAAAATATTTCCACCATTTGAAGACTGCTTACTTTCAGGGATGTTATGCTCCAGGTCTTGAAGAAGACCACACTTTTAAGTCTTTGTTTCTTCACAACCTCCACGTAAGTGTGCAGTATGACGTGACCATGCATTGCATAACAGAGAATCTGTCCATGCAGGAGATTCATAGATATGCACAGGTTGTGTGGAAAACACATGTCCGTTCAGACAGAACAGGAAAAGGCAAAGTTAGAGTGTTAAACATTCAAACTGAGAACAGGCCTAAGAAGAAGCGCAAAGTCAGTCCCCAAGTGATGCAACAGAATCAGGGGGGTGGTAACCGGCGTCAGCCAAAACCCAAGCCACCAGTTAAAAGACAAACACCTTTTCACAGAGCAACATAAAACTGTAAGGTTGATGGTAAAGAGTGGAGCCACTCCAAAGATGTCATCACAAAGGAGAAATTTGAGATGATCTACAGGTGCATTATAACTGAGGTAACAGCATTCCTAAAAGACATGGCAAGCCGTTGTAGTCCACAATCAATCCTGTAAAATCTATCAAGGAATGAAGATGGTAAAACATTTCCAACACCCTATATTCTGTTTTAAACTTTTTCTTTCTTATGGTTTTGAACTTGAGAAATCATGAAGGTTTTAGAAGCAGTATTATGATAGTGTGAAACTTATTACAGGATTTTTTCTTTTTAAACATTTCATTACTGTTAGTCTCTGCCCAAGCCTGCCTTGCTCCTGTCCAAACACTAACCTCTGAACCGAAAATGAACTGTTGAACTCTGCCTACCTACAGGAACCCAGTGACTCTTTTCACATGGCTGAGGACCGATGGTTAGCCCCAAAAACTGTGAACTTCATCTCATTCTTCGGATTTAAAGGGGGGATGTTGGGACCCCAGCCATGGGGACAACATGAATGGCCAGTATGAGCTTTTCTGGAACTTTCAAAATAAATCATATTAACCTACTTCCTATTATTTAATAAATATAAATAAATAAGTATTAATATTAAATATAAAATAATATATTTATATTCATAATTACAACAGCATGTTCATTAAGGGTGTTGGACCATGTGTTGCTTAATATTGGACCATTTGTACGTTGCTGGACGCCACTATGCCTTCCGGCGTCATCGACCATTTTGTACCCGAGGATAGTCCGCTACTACAGCATGCACCGTAGCTGATAGGACGGGGGCGTCGTAGCTCTGATGTCACAGTGGGTTATATAACAAATGAGCCCATCCCAACTGGGCTTTTCAGCTTGGAACTGAGACGTGGTTACCTCGCAACTGGAGTGTCATTCTGGAGAAGAAATCCCACATGGATTTTCATTCATTCTTCCCGTTGGCCAACGAGAAGAAATTCATGAAAGAAGTTTCTGGAATAGGAAGGCCTGAAATTTCACTTTACCGATCGAAGACGTGAGTTTAACACGTAACAGAAGAAAAATGCCACGGAGGGTTCAAGGAGACAAAATTGCCACCTTTGTTTTTGTTCTAGTCGACTGCTGACAGTCCGTCATATCGTTCCTTTTCGCCAAGGAGGCCAAAGGACGAAACTGACCACTTCCTGAGTTATCCACGGACATGTGGAAACTATTCCCCCTCCTTCTCTCCCTCTGCTCAGAGGAGACAACAGCCAAGTAATCCCCTTTTATTTTCTTTTTTAGAAATAGCTTGGGCAGGATAGAGTAGGATTTTAGGTCTAATGTGTTCGAAGTGTATTTGCATGCCAAGTGTTATTGAATTTTGATGATCGCTGGACTCTGAAGCCACCGAGCTTCGCAAGTTGTGTCTTACTGTGTGAACCCCGAGCGGAGGTGTGCTGTAAAGCTGAGCTGCTATAATAACCTTATGGTGAAAATCAACCATTTTCTTTGTCTTCAACTTCATGTTTTATTGGTTGCTGCCAAAAGTTTTATAACTCTTTGTGTGCACTGAGCTTGCAGTGTTGGGGGATATTTTACGACCCTTGACGCCTGGTGGGGGAAGGTACACTCAAAGATCTGCTTAGCATAATATTCCCCTTGTATTTTGCCATAACTGGTTTGATTTTATCCACACTCAAGGCTGTTTTATTTGGTTTAGTTAGATATTTTACCCTTTTGAGTAGAACTTTGCATGTTTGATTAGGTGAAGAGTATTGAATCGGAAGAGCGAGTTGTATCAGGGCTGTTGATTTAATAAATAGTCACGTAGATAAAGAGAAAGCGTTTGTGTTTATTTTGTGCAAGAGTGATTTGTCAGTCAAAATAAGGTTAAAGTTCAGCACGTTTCAGCAGAAACGGTTGATTAAACAGTGACATCTAGTAATAGTTATCAACTATTAGTGAGAATTTAATAATTGTAATTATCAAGGGCTTTGAGCCACCATTACAACACCAGAGGACATCTTTGGTTTTGATTCATAAATGAGGATTTTTGGTTAAGAAATAAATTTTCTCAAATTATGATTTTAAATTATAATTCTTGATAAATATTAATTAATTAATAATCTAAAGCTGAGTGTCATTAGCGTAACAGTGAAAATGTATTCTATGCTGCCTGATAATTTTACCTATT
Organism: Girardinichthys multiradiatus; assembly: GCF_021462225.1. Lineage (NCBI taxonomy): Eukaryota > Metazoa > Chordata > Actinopteri > Cyprinodontiformes > Goodeidae > Girardinichthys > Girardinichthys multiradiatus. Next base: position 2,490,260 of record NC_061800.1, read on the forward strand.
GGAAGCATATACATAGTAAAGAGAATTGGCCCAAGTACTGAACCCTGTGGTACTCCACAATTAACCCTGGAGTTTAAAGATGATTTATCATTTACATGAACAAACTGGAATCTGTCAGACAAATAAGATTTAAACCAGCCTAGCACTGTTCCCCTGATATTCCAGCCTTTCTAGGAGAATATTGTGATCGACTGTATCAAATGCAGCACTGAGATCTAACAGGACAAATACAGACACAAGTCCATTATCTGAGGCCACAAGAATATCATTAGTGACTTTCAGCAGAGCTGTTTCAGTGCTATGATGTGCTCTGAAACCTGACTGAAACTCTTCAAACAGGTCATTGCTGTGTTAAAAGCTCACACATTTGTTAAGCAACTATTTTCTCAAGAATTTTAGATAGGAACAGAAGATTAGAAATAGGTCTGTAATTTATTAAGTCATCTTGATCACGCTAAGGTTTCTTAAGTAAAGGTGTAATTACAGCTACCTAAAAAGCTTGTGGTACATATCCATTTACTAAGGATAGATTAATCATATCTAAAATGGGGCTGGTAATCAGAGGGAACACTTCCTTAAATAATTTGGTTGGGATTGGGTCTAACATATAAATTGAAGGTTTAGATGAAGCTAATATTTTTGATAACTCTGGAAGCTCCACAGGATCAAAGCAGTCCAAAAACAGATCAGGTTCTACAGTTACTACAGTTGAGGCGTGATGCCCTGACACACCCTGAGTGCAGCCGGAGTGAACTCTCAGATTATGACTCAGATGGACCGGAACCAATCCCTGAGAGTGGATTGCACACCCGCCAGCTTGAGTCTCTTGCCAAAGACATAGAGCGTTTCGACCCTAATAATCTAGAGTCAAACATTGATGATTATCTTAGGGAAGTTGAATGCTGTCTTTTAGATTTGTACTGCCCATCAGCACGGGAACAATTGAAGCTCATCTGGAAGACAACATCCAGGTGCGTCCATGTTTTCATGGAGATCCTGCCCCCTGCAGTCCGAGACCGTTATTCAACCCTCTACGATACTTTAAGGGAAGAATATTCTGTGTACACAGACCGGGCCTCCGCAACACTTGGTGCCTTCGCTGTCCAGCAAAAGAAAAGCGAAGCACCCAGGGAGTATTACCGGCGCTTGAGAGCCACTTACTTCCAAGGACGCAATGATCCCGGCATTGAGGAGGAACATGCTTTTAAATCCCTGTTCCTCCACAACCTTCATGAAACTGTACAATACAATGTTACTGTGTATTGCAGAACAAAGACCCTGAGCATGCAAGACATCCGGAAATATGCTCAGATGGCGTGGGAGACACGTGCTCAACCGACCAAGGGATCAGAGGGCGAGGCTATGGTTTTACAGGTACAGACAGAAAGGAACAGCCTTGCGTTGGAAGATCAGGAAATGCCTTCAACCAGAACTCATATTAAGAACAGGTTCAGAGAACAACGTAGGTTTGGTCAGCAGGACCGGGGGGTTGGCAATGAACCTCCAGGTAACCCCAGGTCCAGCAGACGCCCTGACCATCAAGCGAGGCCTAAAGATAAGACTGATGGAAAAGGGTGGAACCGACATGCAGAAGGGATTATGGGGAAAGAGATGCAGGAAGTCTTACGCAAGATGGTGACAGAAGCGGTGCGTGAGGCCACCACACCACCACAACCTTCAAAACAGGAAACCGACCTTCGAGGTAAACCAGATCCAAAATCCCCATCAGCATTACTAGGCGTGGACTCCGTCCCCACAGCAACCAGAGTCTATCTTGTCGGGTGGGGAGGCAAACCTGAGAAACCTCAAGAACCCCTTGGGACCTCGTCAGGAGAAACACCACGGACCCCCTTCCTAAAATTCTTGTGCAAACTAACCCACAACACACATGCCAGTCACCTATACTTTCCGACCATTAGAGGGGGGGGTGCGTCGAGACGAACGCTCTCCTAGATGCAGGATCAGAAATTAGCCTGATGCTCTCAACCCTGTTTGAGGAGGTTAGTAGTGCCATGCTCGCTCTTGGTAAACCATTTCAAGTTGAGGGTTGTGATGTAAGCATCACCAGCTATACCCAAGACCACTCATAAATAACCAGTCGTGTGTGGTTGGATGTTTCATTCCAAGACATGACTTTGGTCCACCCCATTTACATTTGCACATTGGACACAGAGCCTCTCCTTGCCGGCCAGGACCTGCTGGACAGGCTGGCCCCGCTCACTGACTGCCACCAGGGCCAACTCTGGGACCAGGTGGAGATGCCAAAACCCCTGGGTACAAGCAGATGTGAGTGTGACAACTGCCTACACAGCACATCAATATGTCGCAGACTTGAAGGAGCACCTCAGGTCCACGTTCGCTTGGGCACTAAAGAACCTGGAAGCCAGCGTAGATGGCGCAAAGCATATTATGACCGGAAATCAGCCCACAGTGAATACAAAGTGGGCAAAAAAGTTTTCTATTTCAGATTTGCTCAACCAACCGGCCGTTCCAGGAAATTCAACCCAAGCTGGGCAGGCCCCTTCGAAATTGTGGGAAAACTCTCAACAGTGGCCTACAAAATAAGAATCTCAAAATCCAAACTGGCCCCGGTGAACAAATGGGTTCATGCGAACCAGATCAAACCCTAAAACAGACTCTCCTCCACAGGAACAGGGTTCCCCTCTGGACAGGAGGAAGGAGAGGTTCGTGCATAGGGTCAACCAGATAGGTGCATGTTAAAATAAACCCACACTAACATGCACTAACCACTAACAACTCCACCCGTAAAACTCCTTTCTATAATCAGGATTTCTCTGTTGCAGGATGGAGGTCATCTGGATGATTGGCATTCTTGTTGGCTCAACACTCGCTCTGCCAACCGATGTAATAGAGATAGGATCCCCAACCGGCACGGTCCTGCAAGAAACCCCTGGGCTCCTTATTACACACTGTAGACATCATACGCAAAGGGTTTTCGTACGTCTAGACCCGTGGGACGTGTATCGCAACACATCCGCCTTCCTCCACTGATGACTGAAGGAAGACTGCAGGGGACTCAAACCCCCAACACCATAGACCATACCAAACAAACTACAATCTACTGGGGTTGGACAATGAAACTGAAACACCTGGTTTTAGACCACAATAATTTATTAGTATGGCATAGAGCCTTCTTTTGTGGCCAATACAGCGTCAATTCGTCTTGGGAATGACATATACAAGTCCTGCACAGGGACTTTAAGCCATTCTTCTTGCAGGATAGTGGCCAGGTCACTACATGATACTGGTGGAGGAAAACGTTTTCTGACTCGCTCCTCCAAAACACCCCAAAGTGGCTAAATAATATTTAGATCTGGTGACTGTGCAGGCCATGGGAGATGTTCAACTTCACTTTCATGTTCATTAAACCAATCTTTCACCAGTCTTGCAGTGTGTATTGGTGCATTGTCATCCTGATACACGGCACCACCTTCAGGATACAATGTTTGAACCATTGGATGCACATGGTCCTCAAGAATGGTTCGGTAGTCCTTGGCAGTGACGCACCCATCTAGCACAAATATTGGGCCAAGGGAATGCCATGATATGGCAGCCCAAACCATCACTGATCCACCCCCATGCTTCACTCTGGGCATGCAACAGTCTGGGTGGTATGCTTCTTTGGGGCTTCTTCACACCGTAACTCTCCCGGATGTGGGGAAAACAGTAAAGGTGGATTCATCAGAGAACAATACATGTTTCACATTGTCCACAGTCCAAGATTTGCGCTCCTTGCACCATTGAAACCGACGTTTGGCATTGGCATGAGTGACCAAAGGTGTGGCTATAGTAGCCCGGCTGTGTATATTGACCCTGTGGAGCTCCCTGTTAGGTATTATTTGTCAACTCAGAGGCAAGAATGATACAGAGTCAGTTTTACTTGCAGCAAGGGTAGCTCACGTGGCAGTGCAGACTACAAAGTTTTGACACCCTATCTTTTTATTTATGGTACAAACACAGTTCAACAGACAGTTCAGACAGTGTGTGTGTGTGTGTGTGTGTGTGTGTGTGTGTGTGTGTGTGTGTGTGTGTGTGTGTGTGTGTGTGTGTGTACAAATAGATAACGGAGATCCCACACACACAGGGAGGACTGCATGCCAGAGCATGATACAGAACAGAGTGCAGCTGCACTCAGCACAAAGTTTTTAAATGAGTGATAACAGGTTTTCGCACCGATCCAACACTCCCGACGGACAGTTCTGGTGGAAACAGGAGAGTTGAGGTGCCCATTTAATTCTGCCGTCATGGTGCTGTGGTTTGATGTTTTTTGGATACAATCTGGGTTAGCACCCAAACATCCCTTTCAGACAGCTTCCTCTTGCGTCCACAGTTAATCCTGTTGGATGTGGTTTGTCCTTCTTGGTGGTATGCTGACATTACCCTATATTCCGTGGCTCTTGATACATCACAAATACTTGCTGTCTTGGTCACAGATGCGCCAGCAAGACGTGCACCAACAATTTGTCCTCTTTTGAACTCTAGTATGTCACCCATAATGTTCTGTGCATTTCAATATTTTGAGGAAAACTGTGGTCTTACCCTGCTAATTGAACCTTCACACTGCTCTTACTGGTGCAATGTGCAACCAATGAAGACTGGCTACCAGGCTGGTCCAATTTAACGTTGGAACCTCCCACACTAAAATGACAGGTGTTTCAGTTTCATTGTCCAACCCCTGTATTTCCTCAAACAACTGCAGAAATGCATGGTCACCGAAGAGGACCTCAGTGGCAGTAAACACCCAAAGACATTCCTAGGTGGATAGATAGCCTCAGCGGCAGCGCTGGGATCTTTGTTTTCCATTGGCCTTTCAGCAGCAAATTCAGTTAGCTTGAAAACTATTCAGAGGCACATACAAGAATTAGATGAAGAAATGCCGGAAATCCAACAGAGACTCCTCCTCCAACAGAGACTATTGGAAGTAAAAACTAAGACCCTCCAGGGCACAGGTGTCACTGTAAATTTACTCTCCACTCGTATTAACAATACCCTGCATGCGCTGCAAACCCTCACAGAAGTTGTCAAGAATGATTTAATGTACACACAGGTTGTAAGAGACTTGATGCAAGACCTGATTAGAGAGGTTGGTTCATCGGTAAACAGCCTAACTGAAGGACACATACCTACTTACCTAGTTCCGCTGGATTTAGTAGAGAAAATCCTAAAGTCCACCACAACAGACACCTTGCAACCTCCACAAACACACCTGGCTTATAGTTTAGGCAGCACAATTCCAATTTTCATCAATCCAAATAACTTAGAGATAGGGAGACTGAGCATAAATCCTATCATTGAAAGGACAAATGTATACAGGCTAAAAACAGTGTTAAATGTCGGGTTTTGGAAGGAGAATAAACACGTACACCTGTAAACCCCATCACTCTTAGCTTACCACGATGCTGACCCAAAACTTTATCTAATTCACAATTTAGACCTGTGCACCAAAACCAAGGACTTTCATTGGTTGTGCCCAAGTAATCCTTTTATTAGAGATGTCACCGATTACATGTGTGGCTTAAGGGAGGGATCTCCTGAACAAAATTGTCAAGCTAAAGTGACTCTAAAAGACGTAGGAATAGAAACCAAGGTCGAACGTGCAGGTAATTGATGGCTTGTAAGCACACCAGTGACAGAAGCCTTGCTATCTTACGATCAGCACGACAAAGTTACCCAAATAAAATGACCAAATCAAACGATGTTCGTCTCCGTACCCCAGGGTGCACTCCTCCACCTCGGAGACATAATCCTTCATCACCTTAATCTTGATCGATATGATACAGAAATTGAAATTATGGATGCCTTCAAAGGATATAATTTCAGCATTGATGCTAGTATTCAAGAACAACTTGTAATGGAAGGTACCAAACTAATTAAGTTCAACCTTACCCCTGCAGAGTTAAGCTCCACACCTCTCCCTCTATTCCCCAGGCAAACAGAATGGACAGAAACCCACACTATGACCATTACTGCAGTTCTTGTAATCGGGTGGGTTGTAACGGCAGTAATGGCACACACCGCCTACAGGCAGGTTAAGCGTTTACAAGTCAAGATTGATTTCCTCACATTCATTTCCCCACGGTTCATAGCACCACCTTTGCCAATGACACAGGCAGGTTCCAGTGCCTAATGAAAGTTGGATGAATAAGCTGTGAACCGTGATTTTTTTTTTTTTATATATACATATATATATATGTACTGTATCTTTTTATTGTTGTTTCACTTTGTCTCAGGGTTACCAAAGCTGATCAAAGAATGTAAGGATGATGTGAATGTATTGTTTTGTGTTTTCTCATTGAACAACATAGAAAGGCATGGGTTAGTCAGAATTTAGCCCTGCCCAGGCTAACCTATATCCTGCCCAATCATAGGCTTTTGAGGAACACAGAGACAGTTTGCTGTTTGTTTTGTTTCGCCGTGGATCACTGATTGTTCAACTAAGGACAGAATGGTCCCAGTAGCTTCAAAGACTGCAATTCATCTCACCCTTTGAACCTAGGTGGGAATGTTGGACCATATGTTGCTTAATATTGGACCATTTGTATGTTGCTGGACGCCACTATGGCTTCTGGCGTCATCGGCTATTTTGTACCCCAAGATAGTTCCACACTACTACAAATCCTGATAGGACAGGGGCGTCGCAGCTCTGATGTCACAGTGGACTATATAACAAAGGAGCCCCTCCCAAATGGGCTTTTCAGCTTGGAACCGAGACGCGGTTACCTCGCAACTGGAACGTCATTCTGGAGAAGAAATCCCATGTGGATTTTCATTCATTCTCCCCCGTTGGCCAAGGAGAAGAAATTAATGAAATAAGTTTCTGGAATAAAAAGGCCAGAAATTTCACTTTACCGATCGAAGACGTGAGTTTAACACGTAACAGAAGAAAAAAAACATGGAGGGTTCAAGGAGACAAAATTGCCACCTTTGTTTTTGTTCTAGTCGACTGCTGACAGTCCGTCATATCGTTCCTTTTCGCCAAGGAGGCCAAAGGACGAAACTGACCACTTCCTGAGTTATCCACGGACATGTGGAAACTATTCCCCCTCCTTCTCTCCCTCTGCTCAGAGGAGACAACAGCCAAGTAATCCCCTTTTATTTTCTTTTTCTTTTTTAGAAATAGCTTGGGCAGGATAGAGTAGAATTTTAGGGTGATTTAGGGTCGCCACTTATAGTCTAATATGTTCGAAGTGTATTTGCATGCCAAGTGTTATTGAATTTTGATGTTCGCTGGACTCTGAAGAGCTTCGCAAGTTGTTTCTTACTGTGTAAACCCTGAGTGCAGGTGCGCTGTAAAGCTGAGCTGCTATAATAACCTTATGGTGAAAATCAACTATTTTCTTTGTCTTCAACTTCATTTTTTATTGGTTGCCTCCAAAAGTTTTATAACTCTTTGTGTGCGCTGAGCTTGCAGTGTTGGGGGACGTTTTACGACCCTTGACACCTGGTGGGGGAAGTTACACTCAAAGATTTGCTGAGCATAATATTCCCCTTGTATTTTGCCATAACTGTCATAACTGCTGGTTTGATTTCATCCACACTCAATGCTGTTTTATTTGGTTTAGTTAGATATTTTACCCTTTTGTGTAGAACTTTGCATGTTTGATTAGGTGAAGATTATTGAATCGGAAGAGCGAGTTGTATCAGGGCTGTTGATTTAATAAATATTCATGTAGATAAAGAGAAAGTATTTGTGTTTATTTTGTGCAAGAGTGATTTGTCAGTCAAAATAAGATTAAAGTTCCCCACGTTTCGCCATAAACAGTTGATTAAACAGTGACCTCTAGTAATAGTTATCAACTATTACTGAGAATTTAATAATTGTAATTATCAAGGGCTTTGAGCCACCATTACAACACCAGAGGTTTCGATTCATAAATGAGGATTTTTGGTTAAGAAATTAATTTTCTCAAATTATGATTTTAAATTATAATTCTTGATAAATATAAATTAATTAATAACCATAATCCCAACAAGGGTATTACCTTTGAGACTCAGACCGTTCTCTCTTCTGAGAGCTCTAATGTTGCCAGGTAAAAAGGGAATAATACAGGTAAGCACTCCTCAATAGTTTGATACTCCTGACAAGACCGTGAGGTTATATCAATTTTAAGAATTGTGAAGGCTGCTGCCACAGGTTCTTTTAGTTGAAACAGATGTTCCAACACATCAGATAAGTGCTATTCCAGCATGCGTCCACATCAGTGATAAGCTTTTGTGACTGTCTACCATCTGTATCTGTATTATTTCTAGCTTTAATTTCCCTATGGTGCTTGAGTGAAAATATGTTATAATTTGTTTGGATATATATGTCAAATAATTTTGAACAGGAACAAATGTCATACTCAGGCTGGTATCTGCGTCTGAAGCGTGTGCTTTTTCTTTTTCACGTATATCTCTGAAATGCCTAAGAATTGATGAGGTGTTATTATTGTATACCAGCTTCCTGGCACACAACAAACACTTCACCTGAAATACAAAGATGAAAGTTCATTGATACAGAATTATTGGTAAAGATGCAAATGCAATCAGGTAATGTGCTGCAAACACACTTTACACAAACCTTGTTTTGAGCAGACATTTCAAAGTACTCTCAGATGGGAGAGGTTTTCCTTTTTTTGTTGGCTCCATTCTTCTCAGATGCTCCTACTCTTGCCAATGCTCTTCTCAGATGCTCTCTACTGACACGTGACCAAACTACTACAACAAACCACAAAGCAACAAGTATCATCAAACGTTTATTTTGAAATTTGACACTGCTTGTACTGTGATCTTGCTTCACCTCAAATTATGACAGGAACAGAAGGAAAATATCAGCAACTGGATCATTCATAATGATGCAGTGCAACAACCCCTGCATGTTTTAAGCACTACAGCAAAGAGGATCCGTGGGGCAGTAGCAGACAGCCAGTAGAACATGCAATTTCCTCATTTAAATAGGGTAGTCTGCACCACTTTTGCACCTGTTGACCACACAATCTTTTTAGATCGCACACAACACACATACTTTAGTGCCCCCTACTTGCAATCTTTGAAGATCAGGCCCTGAGTGTATAAGGTGAACTAAGTGAACTTTCCCAAGTGTTCAGCAGGTGTTGAGTTGATTATTCCCTAAACATTTAAACACTGTTATTGTTCAATGCTTTTTGTTTATTAACAGACAATGACTTGGATAATGGATGGAAGAACAGAGTCATTGCACATCGATTTGAGCTGCTGATTGCTTCAGGTCTCATCTTGGTGATGTGTCTTGCTCTCAGCATTGGCCTTGGAGGTGAGGAGCTCAGCTCTGTGTAACTTCTGTGTTTCTGGCAATGACAAACAGCTACAATATTCTGATATATAGTTGTTGAACAGAAAGTAATTTATTTCTTTCATTTCAAGGGTTCAATATGAAATTCTCTACCACATTTAATTTTTAGAAAGAAGTAAATTCAAATGAAAATTTTAGCTGAGCTATGATAGTAGCTGCATGATATTTTGGCTTTAGTACCCTCAGATTTTGCACATAAAGGAGAACATTAACTAAGGATTGACCAAGTAGGGCGGGGCTATTCAACTGGCGGGGCGGAATTGAAATATTTGAAAAGTCAAATATTTCAGTGGGAGAGGCAATCTTGCTATAGAGAAGATCTATGACAGGAAGGCGCAACATCGCCCGTCAGTCTGTCTGTGGATGACTTAAGTGTTAAAATAGAATAAAAACATTAATTCTATATTTTTGTTGGTTTAATATCTAATTTTATTTTAGTTTTTGATGGCATAAAATGACAGATGAACTACAGAATCTGAACTGAGAACAATTCCAACCGAGAAGGTCATTGCTTTACAGAAAAAAAAAATCCTGTTCCTGGCTTTCTAACCCAACGACCCCATGCTGGCCATGTTTAATGATTGCTAACAAGAGGAAATTGAAAAAGCAGCAAAACCATGTCGCTATCGAAGCAAAAAAAAAAAAGTTGACATTGAAAATCATATATTCAACAATTGAATGGACAGATAAATATGCTTTTACTGAAACTGCTGAAGGTAACCCAATATATCTGCGGAGACATTTTCTTACCAAACACTGTGGCTTCAACGAGACTTTTCCACTGGGTTCAGATGTTTGCCAGCAAAAAATTATACATCTCAAAGGCAGTTCTGAGTGAAGCCGTGGTGTTATCAGCAGGTCCTGCACAAGTCAACAGAGAGCCACCGCAGCTTCTCTTCATGTGGTGTGGATGCTCAGCAAAAAGAAGCAGCCTTTCATCTATTCTGAGACGGTAAAAGAGTGCTTAATAGCTACAGTAGAAGAAGTGGTTACTGACAATCATTTAAAAGAGCAAGTGCTAACCATTGTCAAGTCCATACCTATGTCAGACACTGTCTACTGGAAGAAGGTTGGACATTCTTGGCTCAGAAGTTTATGAAACTCTTTTGATTCGGTTGAGGAAAGCTAACGTTATTTCTCTGGTGGTTGATAATTCCACGAATTATTCTGACACGGGTCAACTTTGTTTTCTTGCTCATTTCTTTGATGGTGACTGTTTCAGAGAGGACTTATCAGGCCTGCTATCATTAGAGTGACATACCACCGCTGCAGTAATTTTTCAGAAAATTGTGGATTTTTTTTAAAGACAATGGACTGGACTTGGACCACATTAATATGCTTGTGACCGACGGTGCCCCGTCCATTGGTCTGTTGTCATGGAGAGGGAGCTGAGCTGAAAAGCGAAGCTCTTGATTTACCGTTTGGTCTACATTCCTACCCTCACCTATGGCCATGAACTTTAGGTCATGACCGAAACAACGAGATCCCCGATACAAGCGGCTGAAATGAGCTTTATCCGTAGGGTGGCCAGGCAGTCCCTTAGAGATAGGGTGAGGAGCAGAGCCGCTGCTCCTCCACATCAATCACACGTTCCCACCCTCATGCTTACACATAAAAACACTAACACCCAAACACCCAATGTATAGACAAACAACTATTGACTATATACACTCACTCGCACTCTCCATACACACTTTACTCCCAGGTCTAGATACCCATTCCACAGAAAGGCAAACAGCGCCCAGACCCAGGAGGTGGTCGCCTTCATTTCGAGGTGGAGACAGGCAGACTGCCCAAGCCATCAGTCCAGACCTGCCGAACTTAAACGGTCCTGGCCCAGACACTGAAGCCCTGCCCTGACCCCCATTGACCACAGTCCCCATCCAGAGAGGGCGCCACAAACAAAAAAAGAGCAGTCCACCTGGCTCAAATGAGACCAGAGCCACCCCCCCAATGAATTCCGATCTCAACCCCATAAACCTCCCACCCCTTACGAACTCCAACATAAATTTCCCCATGGGGCCACCCCCAACCAGGACACAGATATCAAACACATGCTCCTGAACACAAATGGCATTAATTCCCTCTCCACAAGGGCAAATACCTACAAGAGAGCTCCACGCCTGAAAAGCCAACAAAGACACATCCATACAATGCAAGCTTTACACAAAGCTCCCATTCCAAGCACACCCACCACACAGCGTGCTGCAATGGCAAGGGCCCCGCAATATTCCACCCAAGCCACCGCCCGTGAGCACAACACAGCAGACATCACTGAGCCTTGTACCCACACCAGACCCTCAGACCCCACACAAATATGGGATCAGCTCACCTGCCAAGCCATACCTGGGCAGCGGCGTGCACCCAGGGCTGATGGACCCTAACCACACAAACACACGACATTGGTGCCACTGCAATGTCAGCCTAGGGAGATCCACCAACCAGCTAGCTCTACCATTACTGCTTAGCCAATCCAAATGCCAGCAACTATACATTCGAAAAGGGAGTCAACCTCCCCACCACACATGCTGCAATCCCTCCTCTGCACCCCACAACCTGCACCCTGTGTCCACCCTCCCCTGGACACGACAGCGAGCAGAGCAGCACAACTCCAGGCCTGCCCAAACACCAGGCCAATGCCAGCAGACCCATCCTGCGCATCTATGAGAGAGAGCGCGGGTACACTCCACACATTCCACTGCCCCACCCTCCAGACTGCGACCGCAACTTGTTGCCAGGCTGGGAGCCAGAGCCACAGGATCAAGCAGCAGAGGAAGGCCACCACAGCATGCCAAAGACTGGGTACCCCACCAACCCTGTACCACAAAGTCAGAGACGCCCCCGGACCCTTCCAAAACAGGACCAGGAATGGGATCAGGATCAGGCAGCAGAGGTAATTGACTCACGGAGACTGGAGTCTGTGGTATGGGGAAGAGGCTGAGGGAGAGACGTAGCACAGTGGACTGCCTCCTGGAAGGGGAATCGCCAGCCTTGAACCCCAGAATGGCAATAGCTGCTCCCTCGCCACTTGCTGCTCCTCCGCTGCTTCAGCCTGGCATGTGCAGCTCTCCACAGCATGCCGGAGATACCCCCACAGAGTGATCACCAACACCACAGCTTCAGCTTTTCTAGGGAGGCTGAGGAGTGTTATTCCTCTGTAGTTGGAACATACCTTCCAGTTCCCTTCAAAGAAGGGGGACAACCACCCAGGTCTGCCAGTCCAAGTGCACTGTCCCTGACTGCCAAGCAATGAAGAGGCACGTCAGCTACAACAGCCACACAATATCCAGAGACCTGAGGTACTTAGTGTGAATCTCCTCCACTTTTGAAGCCTTGTCACAGTGGGTCGTTTTAACTACCTCGGTGACTTTGGCCTTAGTGAGGAACTAGTTCACCTCTGGGTCCTCAGTCTCTGCTTCCACCAAGGAAGGAGTGATGGCAAGATTTAGGACATCCACAAATTACTCTTTCCATCGCCCGATAATGTCAACAGGTCCCCTCCCCCGCTGTAAACAGTGTTGGCAAAGCACTGCTTACCTCTACTAAGGTGCCGGAAGGTTTACCAAAATTGCCAGCTGCCTCTGGAGTCCCAAAAGCCAGCCAGGTTGGAAGACACTACTACAAAGTCGATAATTGACCTCTTGGCTAGAGTTTCTTGATGCCAATTGCACCGATGTACACCCTTGAACAAGGTGTTCATTATGGGCAATCTGTGAATGGCATAGAAGTCCAAAAGCACCGGGGTAAACCCCAACACAAGAAGGCAGAGCTGGGAAACGACAAGCAAAACCACCCCAGCCCACCGTCTCTCCCAGTGGGCCATTCTAGAGTACGAGAGAGTCCAACCGCTCTCAAGGAGGTGGGTTCCAGAGCCCACGTAGAAGTGCTTCTGACTCTTTCAAGCAGGTATCTCTTCGAATCTCTAGAGTCGGTTTAAGTGTCCGGGGATTGGGTCGTCGAGGTCTCCGCTTTCGACCGTCAACCAATCCTCTTTGAACTTGTCCCTCATCATTGCCCCTTCAGATTGTGGGGCCACTGAGAGATGGCTTCACATGTTTTGTTTGAGCTTTGCCTGGCCAGGTCTCACGAGGAGTATACGGGCCACCAGGTGCTCGCCGACAAGCCCTGACCTCAGGCCTGGCTCTGCTGTACTGGGCAACGTCATAAGCCTCATTGCAATGGTCTTCATGGAGGCTACTGATTCTAAAAGTGATACATTTTTTTAGATAAATAGTAATTCTGCACTTCTAGTTGACACAAACAAATGTCACATGGACTATAAACTAAGATATTGTACAGATGTTGCAGTGGTCTAATAGAACCAGTGGTTGTGTGAGGGTACTCAAAAGTTATATCATCCCACACTATGTTGTAAACAGACCCTCCAACATGCCAGGCAGTTGCAAAAGATGTCCACCTACCCTCCTGCTAACACACAGTGATCCCTATCAAAATCTTTCCAACAGTGTTTGATGTCTGATGTGCCCATAAGGCTGCCTCTGACCATCATTCACTCACTTTTACACCCTCAATAACACTATCATTCCATTCATATTACCCACATTCAATCTCTCTGCCAATTATAGTGATTTACATATTTAAAGCTGGTATGTGTTTTTGTCAGTGACTATATGTACTGGGTGTTTATCTTGTAATTTCTTGTGTGCCATATGTTCAGAATAATACTTATATATGTACACTTTTTGTCTTATTTTTATCTACAGTGGGCCTAGGCTGTGTGGGAAAGTTTCGCTGTGGTTCATCGTCTCAGTGTATCAGTGCCTTGGCTAAGTGTGATGGAACCGTAGACTGTGAAAATGATGAAGATGAGCTCGGCTGTGGTGAGATGCACTGGTATCTACATACACTTCATGTTTCTGGAGCTGAAACCAGATATGCAAGTCCCTTGTAAAAAAGACACAATGTTCTTTTTTCTTCACTGTCTGACATAAAATCGGATTAAATGTTTTTTGCTTTAGGTCAGTTAGGATTTGTAATTGCTGAAGGCCAACAAAATGAGAAATCTTTCTGAGATATTTTTACTATCTTCAAATTCAGACGGTTATATGCATTTCCTTATTATTTGGTAGAATTGCCTTTTAAAGTGCCTGTGAAACGCTTTTTCCACAAATGCAGAAATTGAAAGAGAGAATCTTAATTTTGAAAAATTGGGCAGCAATTGACATTATATTAGGATTAATGACATAATGAATGAGAATTGTGACACAAAAATTCTGTTATTAAAATTTACAAGTCCAAAGTCGCCCGGAAGTGATGTGAATGAGCAAAGGTGATGAGCGGCTGAGATCTCATGAAAGCTGTGCGTAAGTAATATGGCGCTTTACCAATAAAGTCAATAAATTAAAGCCAAACATAGAAACGTTTAAAATACTAACCATTGTTCATGTTTTTCTAATAAAACAAACTGGAAGAAGAAATCTTAGACAGCCTGGAGAGCTGTTTTGACAACATTGTAATGGGCAAGCCACAAACATCTGCACCCATGACCACACCAGCATCAAAACGCATCCGTTCAGAGTGCTCTGCCAGCACCTCCACTACATATTCCGCAGGGAAGCTCTCAGGGAGTCTGTGGAGTTCAGCCAAGAACAACTAGCTTCACTCACAACTAGGAACCAAATGCTGAGGTATAGCATGAAAACACTTAATGATAGAATGATGCAAAACCAAAAAAATGAAGGAGACCATCCTGGATATACAAGCTTGAGGCAGGCGGGACAACCTTGTCTTCTCTGGCATTCCAGAATGGGCAGAGGAGGACGGCAAATCCACGATCCGTGAATATCTCCGTCAGCTAAAACTCCCATGTGACGAGGTAAAAAACATCACATTGTATCGTGTTCACCGGCTCGGAGGTAAGAAGCTCGATCACAACTAGCTTCAGCCAATTATAGCGAAATTCCAGCACTACAAGCAAAAAGAACAGGTTACAAGTTGGGACAGAGAGCTACAGGGAATGCCCTTCAGTGTTAATAACCAGTTTCCTTAGGAGATCCTGGATCGGAGGCAAGTATTATTCCCAATTTGGAAGAAATATATCACTGAAGGCACCAGAGTTACAGTAACTGTAGATAAACCCTATAATAATGGTCAGTTGTTCGGGGACCAGGAGATCACGCCGTGGCTTTATTAAGAGCAACAACTGGTTAGTCTAAAACATGTAACACTGGTTAGATAAGAGGTTAGATAACTGTCAATTTTACTCTAATGTAAAACACAGCTCTGTATGATGTTTACACTGCTGGATGTGGGTGAGGCCAGGACTGGGCTTTTGGCTATTTTGCTCCTCTGATTTTGTCTGTTACCATATCTCTTTGCCACTTTTATCCTTCTGTCACATACAAACATGCCCACTCACACATCTACATTCACACAAATATTTCATAACCTTTTTGTTACCCCTGTAAGGGTTTATGATTATTCATTCATTCATTTATTCATTCAACTTCTATACCGCTTATTCTATAGTGGGTGACAAGGAAGCTGGTGCCTATCTCGCAGGGCAACACAGAGACATACAGGACAAGCAAACATGCACACACTTATTCACACCTCGCAGTGCAATTTAGAGAGACCAAATGACAGTCATGTTTTTGGAATGTGGGAGGAAGCTGGAGTACCCGATGAGAATCCACACATGCACGGGAAGAACATGCAAACTCCATGCAGAAAGACCCCTGGCCAGAAGACGAACGCAGGACCTTCTTGCTGCAAGGCAATAGTGCTACCAACCGTGCAGCCAATGAACAGAAACAGGTGGACTAAAATCATTAATTTATCATTTTATAACCAAAATTGGTTAATGTACAAAATGTACAAATTTTGTTTGTAAACTCACCTCAAGATGTAGCAGTAGGCATTTGTCCTGGGTGATTAAATCCAAAAGCATTCTTCTTTTGTGTTGTGCTTGCTGAGCCCTTTCATACAATTTAATATAGATGGACATTCCTCCACATTTAACACTAGCCCTCTGGTGGCCTTGTAAATGCAGTACCAGGCTGTGTTATGGACTGCATTTATACCACAATGTACCTGCTGTACGGGAGTCGAACCCAGGACCTTCTACCTGCAAGGCAACAATGCTACCAACTGTGTCACTGTGCAGCCCGTGATTATTGATTACAAATATTTATATAATTATAATTAAAAATCATAGTATAGAAAAAGTAAATTATAACCAAAAATCATTTCTTACGAGTAAAGATCAGAGATACACTCTGGTTGTCAGGCCACAGAGCTGTGTGCAGGTTGTGTTGTGTGGTGTAGTGTTGTATCTCATTCTCTCCAACAGGGTGCATCAGGCAGGTGCAGCTGCACAGCTGTTCCATATCAGAGCAATCACCTGAGGAGCTTAAAAACCGCTAAGACCTGGAAGGAGGCGTCGGATTGTTATCTCTACGTGAGTGGTTGCTGTCAGTTGAACTGATGAAACCCTGGCACAGAAACTCTGGCATCTCAAGCAGGATCAGTGCTCAGTGGCTGAGATGGCCATTGAGTTCTGTACCTTGGCTGCAGAATCAGGTTGGAATGAGCCAGCTCTTAAAGGAGCCTACAGAAACGCTTTACATGAGAATATAAGGGATGAACTAGACTGACGAGAAGAACCAGAGACATTAGATGACCTGGTTAATTTATCTATTCGAATAGATCATCGACTAAGAGAAAGACAGCAGGAGAAAAAAGCCCAACATAAGAGAAAACTCGTAAATCATCCTCCTGTCATGACGTCATCTGAGCACAAATCTAAACCTGTTGGTTCCTGTGCCCAGGCCAAACCCATGCAGCTTGGCCAGACCAGTCCCACCCGAGCAGAGAGAACCAGACGATTAACTTCTGGAAGGTGTCTTTATTGTGTTGAGCTTGGACATTTTTGCCAACAATGTCCTGTTCAGCCAAAAGAGAGAGCCAGTCAGTAAGAAATGGGTTATTGACAGGCCCGCCATCTACTTCTATTTTCCCCCGTTTCCATCTCAATTCTCTGCTCTGTGTCGAACAAGAACAATTTCCTATCCTGGCCCCCATTGACTCTGGTGCTGAACAAAACCTGGTAAGTCCAGAGTTAGAAGAAAAATTGAACATTCCAACTCTGAGCTTGGTCAACCCATTAAAGGTTTCGGCCTTAGATGGCAGCTCACTTGAAACTGTCACTATCCAAACCATCCGCTCCACTTCATCTCCTAAGGAAACCGCCATGAGCAAATTCCTTTCTTTGTGTTCCCTGTCAAAGAGGCCCTTGTAGTTTTGGGTTACCCACAAGCCCCATCTAAATTGGGCAGAGTCTCATATGGAGGCTTGGATCGGCATTAGCCCAGATACCTTAGAGCTACTACCCGACTTGTCTCATGTTCCTCCCCAGTACCATGATTTGAAGCAGGTTTTCAGGAAAGATGGGGACCCTGTCTCTTCACCCACATTGTCTCTTCCCCCACACCGTCCCTACGACTGTGCTATCGACCTGCTTCCAGGAGGTCCGTTATCCTCTGGACAACTGTATAACTTATCCGGATCTGAGCAAGAAACCATGGAGCAATATATCAATGACTCCTTGAAAGCGGGTATTATCCATTCATCATTCTCTCCTGTCGGTGCTGGGGGTTTTTTCATCAAGAAAAAGATAACACCTCGAGACCCTGCATCGACTATCAAGGCCTGAACCAAATAACAGTTTAAAGCAAATATCCTTTGCCTCTCCTAGCCTCTGCCTTCGAGTCCGTCCGAGGCGTGACTATCTTCACCAAACTTGACCTCCGCAGCTTGACTGTCCTTAGGGACTTCATCAACTTATTTGTGTTTGTTTACCTTGACAACATACTAATTTTCTCTAAGGACCTTGAATCCCACATTACCCATGTCAAGAAAGTCTGGACTGGCCCACTCCCAACACTCGCAAGGAACTCCAACAATTCTTTGGTTTCGCAAATTTCTATAGAAGATTCATCAGAAACTACAGCCTCCTAGCTTCTCCATTGACAGTCCTCACATCCACCAAGACAGCCTGGACTCCTGAACCTGAGGAGGCATTCCGATCTTTCTTTTTTTGTTTGTTTTTTTTACGGTGTCCTGTAGCACTCAGAATTGTTGTCTGAGTGCCAAGAAAAAGCCCAACAGATTTATTTTCACAAGTGGAGCATTACAGCTAACACTTTAAAGCTCTGCTTGATATTCATAAAAAAGAAACTTCATTAGAAACTGCTTTGGGATTATTTCCATTGTTACGGACACAGAGACAGAAATGAAAAGGAAAAAAAAGAAGCACGAAAGAAAGAAAGGGGGCCAAAAAGGAAAAGGGGAGAGAAAGAGAATAGAATGGTGGAAAGGAAAGAAGGATGAAGAGAATACAAGATAACACCCTGCCTGCTTCTACACCTGCAGAAATGTATTACCAGCTTTTTTACCAAAAGGTGCACGGTACTTATGAACGCAAGATGTATTTAGTGGTAAATGTGGCTCAATATAGAACATTTGTGTATCTGTTAACATCTGAATCTAAACACCTGTGGGTCTGAGTGTGAGCATGCATGTGCATACAAGGTTTCTCCATAAAAATATGCAATAGTGAGTGTCAGGAGCCACAGACCCGCCCCCTGAAACCGGGACAGATACAAAGGAGATCCGAGCCACAAACATCCAAAGGCCCACCAGAGAACAGGAACCCCAGGAGAACCACCGCCAGGACTACCGTAACCCCCCCAGAGAGGAGCAGGGGAGAATCCCAGGGGAACCATCCAGCAGCCACAGTGCAGAAGCCCCAGGGAGCTGCAGCGACAAGCCCACAGGCCCCGCCAGCAGCTGTCTACGCCCGAGCAGATCCAGCCATGGACCCAGAGACCCGAGTCCCCGGGACATATCACTCCCCAAGCAGAGGCCTGACTGAGCCCAGGGGTCAAGGCCCCGGCAAGCAGCCACAGAGAGTGAGCCAGCACACACCAAAGCACCCAGCCCCGGATACCGAGAACCACAAGTACATTGGCGGGCAGAGATACCAACCACCGGCAGGTAGTGTGGCGGGGAAGGAATAGGCCCCATATTCGATGGGGGCCTAAAGTGATCCAGGAGAGGGAGCAGCCCAAGACCCAACCTGACACAAAATACAGGCACACACAATCACAATCACAATCATACATACCCACCCTCATGAGTACATATAAAAACACTCACACCCACGCACCCAACGTAAAGATAAACAACAATGGACATCGTACACTAACTCACAATCCCCATACGTACCCCCAGGTCCAGGTGCCAATACCCCATACGAACAACCAGCCCCCGGACCCAGGAGGTGGTCCCCTTCCCTCGGGGGTTGGAGACAGGCAGACTGCCCCAGCACCTGAACCTGGGCTAGCCCGGGCTCGTGCCTGAACCTGAGCGACCCCGACCCCCCAACCCCAGTCCCCAACCACCCCATCCTCATCTGGGGAGGGGGCCAATGTACAAAAGAGGGGTCTACATGGTCCAAACAAGCCCGCCAACCAGAGCCGCCACAGAATAAAATAGTCTCAACCACCAATGAATTCCGATCACAACCCCATGAGCCCTCTACTCCCAATGAACTCGACATGAATCTCCCCACTGGGCCCCCTCCCCAACCAGGACACAGATATCCAACACATGCCCCGGAACCCAAATGCCATGAATCACAGCACATGGGCACACTCCCACAGGAGAGCTTCATCCCCGAAAAGCCGACGAAGCAACACCCACAAAGCGCAAGCTCCACACACAGCCCCGCTCCACAAACCCCCGCCGCATCCTGCCCCCACCACACAGCATGCTGCAATTGCAAGGCAAGGACCCTGCGCAACGCTGCCCCAGCCCCCACCCATAAGTGCAACATGGCAGACACCGTCGAGCTCACAACGGAGCCCCCCAACCACACACCAAGACGGGACAAACCCACCCGGCAAGAACTTGGGGCCGGCGTCCCCCACCCCACCCCCGCCTCACTCCACAAGCTGCAGTCCCCCACACCACCCCCTAGCCCGCCACCCTGATCCCCCCCCCAGACACAACAGCCAGCAGAACAGCACATTGCCAAGCCCGCCCAACCATTCGGCCACAGTCAGCAGCCCCAGCCCATCAGTCCGTAAGAGGGAAACATGCAGCTGCCGGGTAACCGGGCTGGGTAGACCACCCGCTCCAGGCCAAGCTCATCCCATCTGCCGCCCCAGTGCGGGGACAAGACATGCCCCACCGCCCCACCCACCTGACCGCCAATTGTAGCCCTGGCCAGGGGCAAGAACCACAGAATGAAGCATTAGAGGAAGGCCACCACAGCACACCAAGGACCGGGCACCCCGCCAACCCCACACCCAAACCCCGGAGGAGCCCCAGGATGCCGGCCACCCACCCTCCCGCACGGCACACCCCACCGCACCAAGCAAGCTGGACAGCCACTCCATCAAAGCGAAGCCACATCTCAATCAACACTGCACACCACCCGGCCAAGATGCCCTCGCCGGAGCCCGAGACCTCCCCAACTGACGGACCGGGCACCGAAGCCGGGGACCGAGATCCAAGGCAATCCAAACGATCCCGAGATGGGTGAAGAGCTAGCCCCAGCACCAGACGACACCCAAGACCTGCAAACAGCAAATGAGGGTGTGAAAAGACCCCAAGCCTACCTCCGCCAGCTCAAATGTGGTGTTGATGTGTGTTGTTGTAGTGTGCATTTTAAAAGAAAAATGGGTGGGGAAGAGGGTCTGCCATGCCTCCCACCCCACCGAGAACCCTAAATTTCTACATGCAACCTGACCCTTAGAGGTGAGCGCAGGCACCAGAGTTTAGGGTAAGAAAATACCGTCCCTCTTAATGCCATTGAGCACACTCACACCCAAGGCCCTACATGTGAAAGCCATGAAAATGTTATAAATGAGTGTCTAAGTTCTACAATAAAATTGGGGCACATGCTGCCAAGGGACTGCAGAGATGGAAATCCCTTGCGGCACCCCAATGACCCACCTGGAGCATTTGCCCCACAGTCCTTGCCTCCCCATCCACGGACACCTCCCTCCGCCCACTCCATCACACTACCACAAGGTCCTACATGAGTGGTAGTGTGATGGAGTGGGCGGAGGGAGGTGTCCGTGGATGGGGAGGCAAGGACTGTGGGGCAAATGCTCTCCCAGGGTGCCAGCTCCCCGGCTGACCCCAATTGGCACCCCAGTACGTAAATGTTCCAACAAAGGACGGAGGCATAGGCACATCCATTGGGCTAAAGGCTAGGGACAAGGACCAGGCGTGGAGAACTGACCGAAAACCAGGACCATTGCCCCCAGAACCATCCAAACCCTCAAGCTCCGATCCCCAGCCCCGACACCCAGTCCCCCGCCCGAAGGAGCCACCGACCCCCAACAAAAATGAGCCAGCCTGAAGGATGCGCAGCATCGACCAAGAATGCGGCCCCACCACAGAAAAAAGAGCAGAGAAGCCGGCCCAGTGCAACCAGAATACGCCACACGAAGGAGGGCACATGACCAACATGCCCAACCACCCTTGAACCACGGGGCAGAGCCAACAGAGTGCCCAGTCCCTGATGCCTGGCACCAGACCCCAGCCACAACCAGGCTAGCGGGGTAACATAACATGTCCCACACCAACACCAAGGTCACGAACAAGAAACATGCAACCCAAAATGGCAGGCACACCCAAATGCAAGCTCTGGGCCAGCATAGGCACATGCACCCCCCACAGACAAATGATCCAAGACCCCCCGGGGCAGCCATGAGTTCAAGCAGACCCTGCGATGCACCACCCCGCCCATCATCGTGTCCAAGGGAAAGACCCCAGCCTAACATGCAGAAGGGCGGCAAAGAAAGGCCACAGCACGCACAGCAAAGCGGCCGCACTCCCCCAGAGATGCAGGACCACCAACATCCAAACGACAGTGTCAAGCCAAGCTGTGGTTCCCCCCAAACCAACGCCACAGCAACACCACACATCCTTCCATACATCGGTAGGTGCATGGTGAAGACCACCAACCCCAAGCACACACCACCCACCAGGAACCACCCAGCAGAAAAGCAAACCCCACCTCAGCATGAGGCCGAGAAGCCCGATGCAACCGCCGAGCCCAGTGACGCCCGCCCTGCCGTAAAAAACATGGAGGCCAGAGCCGCCATTCACAGGACCACCACCCGACACCACAGCACGTCAAACAGCAGAGGACAGAATGCAGCAATGAGCTCCCAAAGCAGAAGCCATGCCCAAAGCCCACACCATGCAAATGCGCCCCCACTAGCCCTCCAAAAACAAAGCATCCTGCCAAGGTTCAACCCTGTGAGAATATGACCCATAGCATCCAGGTCCAAGAACATCCCCGGCCCCCATACCCCTGCCTGAAGTAGCCCCGCGAGAGCCCACAGAGCCAAAACCAAAACCCACCAAGAACCCGAGACCAATCCACGCCGAGATCAGCCCCGGCCAGCCTGCCTGCCAAACCATGCGACCCCTCCGACCCCCCTCCCCCAGACAGAACTAGGACCGGGGTCAGGAACTGGAATATAGACAAGGAACCAGAATCCAAACCAGAACCACCCAAGGCCCATCCCCACCGAAGGCTAACCACCCGCCTCCATCCCGGAAGAAAACCTACACCCACCCCAACATTAAAACAACTCCCAGAACACATAAGACATTAGACAACTAGGTTGACTCTGCCCCACCTCCTCCCACAGATCCTCCGCCCCACCAGCAGAATGCACTCCTTAAAGGGGAGAGCACCTGCAATGAGATGGTACCTACCTGCCAGTTTAGGAGGCCCTTACGCCTATTGATGTACCGAAGGCCCCGGGCCAGTGCCGGGTGCCAGAGCATGCGCTGGCCTACAATCTTGGTGACATATCCGCCCGGACCCAAGCCCCCACCCCGTCCCAGCCAGGACCCCGGCCGGGAGGCAACACACCCCAGGAACCCTGAGCCCCCAAACCCATCCCAGATCCACCCAGGAGCATCCCAGCCACCAGGCCAGTAACCTATGTCCGTCAGTACAGGCTCCCCAAAAGCATCGCATGCAGCCACCAGAAGCGCCCCCGAGAGCCACCAAAGCCCACCCCAGTTGGGGCCACAGCCCTGCCCAGGGACACCCCAAATGTTCCAAATTCAGACACCCCCCCGGTTCCACCAAAATGCACCACAAGACGAAGCCAAAGGTGCCTCACTAAGTGATGGAGCCGATTAAAGGAGCCAGAGAGATTGATCTGATGTGGATACAAAGGGTGTCTCAACACTTATATAATCCAACAGAAGGTTTCTGTACTGGTTAATATTAAGAAGGTTTTTATTTTTCCAATTCATGAGGATAGTTTTCTCAGCAATACATAAGGCAGTGAAAACCATGTGAGCTGAATTTGTCTCTATGGTGACATCATCTAAGTTGCCCAACAAGCAAACTGAGGGGGAAGGTAAAATATTACATCTCAGATACTTTGATAAGTCTTCACCTATCAGGTGCCAGAACCTCTGATCAGCTGTACGTAACCATAGTGTGTGGATGTAATTGTCAAGTATATTGCCTGTGCAGTGTAAGCAAGTATTAGATGGTGCAAAACCCATCCTGAATATCCGTTGACCTGTATGGTATACTCTATGAAGGATTTTATATTGTATTAATTGTAGACTGGTGTTATTAGTCATTTTAAAAGTTCTGGAACATATCCGAGACCAATGTTTGGTCAAAGTTAACTGATAAGTCCACCTCCCATTTCATAATAGGAAGGGAAATTGATTCATCTATATTAGACAGTGTCCTTTGTATCTTAGACATTAATTTTGGGGGGGTTGAGTTTTAGGAACTATAGTACACTTGATGGCATTTGTAACCCAACATTTTTAAGCCTAAATTTATTTTTTTATTATAGATTTAATTTGCTGATATTCTAAAAATGTATTCTTGTCCATCCCATATTGTATAATTAATCTATTTAAAAGGATGAACTGAATTCCTTCAAATATGTTCTAGGTATTCAATTCCTTTACTCCTCCAATCTGGAAAGTTTATCATATTATTTTTTTGCAAGATGTCAGGGTTGTTCCAGATGGGTGTGCATCGGCATGGGATTAGTGAAGACCCTGTAATTTTTAGATATTCCCACCATAATACATCATCTGCATAAAGACTGATTTTATGTTCAATATTTGTGCATTTTATGCCTTTAATATCATTAGTTTGCCTGATTGCTGACGTGAGTGGTTCAATAAAATTTGCAAATAATGAGGGGGAAAGTGGGCATCCCTGCCTGGTGCCCCTCTGAAGATAGAACCTGGAAGATGTTTGGTTATTGGTCCTGATATAATATTTTATATAATATTTTTCACCAGTTTATAAAAGAGCTTCTAAAACCAAATTTAGTCAAGGTTGCAAACAAGAATTTCCAGTTAACTCTATTAAATGCTTTTTCTGCATCTAGAGATAATATGTTGGTTTCAATATTTTTACTGTAAAAGTCTATTAAATTAAGTAATCTGCGTGCATTTGTGGACGAATGCCTCCCTTTTATGAAACTAGCTTGGTCAGGATGTATTATGAGAGGAGTTACCTTTTCTAGTCTTTTTGCAAGGGCTTTACAGATTATTTTGAGATCAACATTAATAAGGGACATGGGACGGTAGCTGGTAGGAAGTACTGGGTCTTTTTCTGGTTTTTAACAGGAGAGTTATGTTGGCAGAATTCATATTTAGCAGAAGTATTCCATTTTCTTTGGTTTTCTGCAACATTCTTTGGAATGTTGAAGCCAAAATATTCCAGAATTCTTTGTAGAACTCTGTTGGGAATCCATCTGGGCCTGGAGCCTTTTTATTGGGCATGCTTGTGAGAGCTTCTTGGATTTCGGCTACAGTCACATCCAGGGCCATCGATTGATTATCTGATAATTTAGGAAAAGTTACTTTATCCAGAAATTGATTAATGTCGTTATCTGACGGGTCTATCTGTTGTGAGTATAAAGCTTGATAGAAATCTCTGAAAGTGCTGTTTATTCTTTCAGGATTATAAACTGTATTTCCTGTCAAGTCTTTAACAGCAAATACAGTTGTTTTTTCTTTATAATTTTTAAATGAAAAAAGTAGCTAATAAGCTACCTGATTCATTGCCATGCTCAAAGTTTTCTATTTGAAGTCTTTGCACTAAGAATTGGGTTTTTTGTCTATAATTTCATTTAATTCTAGTTTGGCTTTACGTAGTTTACTCTGCATTTCCTTTTCCTGGGAAGCTTCTAACAGTTTAATGGTTTCTTCTTATTCTTGAATGTGTTTGGGGTTTTTTTTCTTATGTGATGAGAATGAGATTATTTTACCTCTCATCACAGCTTTCCCTGCCTCCCAGAGAACAGAAGTTGGTGTCCCTGGGTGGACATTAAACTCCAAATATGAAGTCTACTCTTCTTTAAAATATTTGATAAATTCTTCATCTTTAAGCAATGATTTATTAAACCTCCAGTTTTTGCTTTTTGGGTTTTCTTTCTTATTTACTGGAGTTAAGGAGACAGGAGCATGATCGCTGACAGCTATAGGGTGTATCTCTGTCTGAAATGTCAGTCAACAACGAGCTGCTAAGAAATACTCCAGACAGGAGTAAGAGTGATGGACACGTAAGAAGAAAGTATATTCTCTGTGATTTGGGTGAAGAGATCGCCATGCATCGCAAAGTCCATAATCACTCATGTACTGTTTAACTATATTTATTGATTGCCAACCAGTGGTCAACCAGTCTAATTCTTCATTTAGACCAAAGTTGAAATCAACCCCAAGAAGAAGTAAGCCATCCAAGTGTTTAGACAGTGCAGAAAAAAGAATGGAAGAATCGGGGGGTCATCAACATTTGGGGCATATATACTGACAATACATATATTTTGGTTATGTATAGATATTTTCATTATCATAAATCTACCCTCTGGATCTGTAATTTTATCTAATATTGTAAAATTAACATTTTTGTGGATTAAGATTGCTACTCCTCTTTGCCTAGAATTATAGCAGGCAGAGAACAAATTAGGATTATTTGCAGCTGTGGCTGATTTATGAATCTCTTGTAATAAGCCGTCTGCCTGTAATCTTTTAAGCTCATTAAAAATGTGTGTGAAATTCCCTGTGGAGAACTTCCACCAGGACGAGACGAGCATCCAAGCTGGTTAGCTTCTTGTTGATAGAGTCCAGGACGTCAGGGTGGCTTTTCTCTCGGGAGATAGTGGAGGTGCTGGCCGAGCTCTCTGAACGGGTGCGTTTTGATGGTGTGGCCATGGTAAATGGACTGAACTTATATAGCGCTTTTCCAGTCATACAGACCGCTCAAAGCGCTTTACACTAGAGCCACATTCACCCAATCGCACTCACTAACGCTCACACATTCATACGCAGATCGGTAGGCAACTTGAGGTTAAGTGCCTTGCCCAGGGGCACATCGACATATGGCAGGAGGAAGCTGGAATCGAACCCACAACCTTCTGATTGCAAGACAACTACTCTTCCTACTGAGCCACAGTCGCTATGGGGGGAGATTGTTGTGGCTTCCCCATTACAACGTTATCAAAACATTCGTCCACGTTGCTCTCCAGGCTGTCCAAGGTTTCCTCATCCAGTTTGTTTTATTAAGAAAATATGAGACAGTGGTTAGTATTTTACACGTTTATGTTTTCAGCTTGAATTTATTGTCTTGTTTTACCTTAGTTTGTTTACCAGTATACCGCCATATTACTTACACACAACTCTCGCAAGATCTCAGCATCGAATCACCTCCTCCTGGACATTCCGGTCTTTCAAAGAGAGGTTCCTCCCAACCCCCATCCTGGTGTATGCTGATTCCAAGCTCTAATTCATATTGGAGGTGTACGCCTCCAATACCGAGGTTGGGGCCATCCTGTCCCAAAAAAACGCAGAAGATAAGAAGTTGTATCCATGCGCCATCTCTTCCAGGCGTTTTTCTCCCCCTGAGAGTAATTATGATGTGGGTGACTGAGAACTGCTAGCCATCAAACTAGCCCTAGAGGAATGGCGCCATTGGCTGGAGATGACCTCACGCCCTGTAATCATTTGGACCGATCACAAGAACTAGGTTTATCTTCAGTCGGCGAAACGGCTCAATTCCCTTCAGGCCGGCTTGTCTTTATTCTTTTCTCGCTCCAACTTTACTGTCACCTAAAGACCCGGTGCTAAGAACACCAAGCCAGACGCTCTCTCACGACAGTTTTCCTCAGAAGAGGATGACCCAGAACCTAAGACCATCATCCCTCAGTCCTGTGTCATTGGTTCCCTCACTTGCGACATTGAGTGACGCATCCGGAGAGCTCAGGCCGATGAACCTGACCCAGGAAGAGGACCTCCAGGTCGTCACTATGTCCTGTCGGCCACCAGGTCCCAAGTCATCCACTGGGCCCATGCATCTCATTTTTCTGGCCACCCCGGCCGGCTCCAGTTGAACCATCACCTTCATCCGCAGATACTTCTGGTGGCCCATTCTGTACAGGGACATTGTAGAATACATCAATGCCTGCTCTATCTGTGCCCGAAACAAAAACTCTCACCAACCTCCAGCCAGTCTCCTCCAACCTCTGTCCATCCCCTGTCGACCCTGGTTGGTCCCATATCGCACTGGACTTTGTGAAATGTTTTACCACTAAGGTATCTTAGGCC
This sequence comes from Girardinichthys multiradiatus, assembly GCF_021462225.1. Lineage (NCBI taxonomy): Eukaryota > Metazoa > Chordata > Actinopteri > Cyprinodontiformes > Goodeidae > Girardinichthys > Girardinichthys multiradiatus. The sequence goes on from NC_061800.1 coordinate 2,518,236, forward strand.
CTTTGTTACAATCCTTACCGGTGGCTGGTGTCTGGTGTCTCGACACCTGTCGGTGCATTGGTGGTTCTCGCTGTTCAGGGCTGGAAGCTGTGGATGCTACCGAATACATCCTGTATTAATTACTGTGTACTTTTAGGCAACATTGTTGTTGTTGCTATATATGCATACATCGTTTGCCAATGTGGGTTTTTTTTCCTCTCTTTCTTTCCACAACTGTAGAGGCAGACTTCTATTGTGTTATTTTGTATTCTCTTTATGCTTCTTTCTCTCCTATTTTTCTTATCCCCTTCTCTTCAAGTGAAGCGTTACAGCAAAGCCGTAATGCTCCACTTGTGAAAGTTAATCTGTTGGGCTTCCTCATGGCACGCAGATATCAATTTTGAGTGTTTCTCTGCCGGGCAGGACACGTTAAGAAAAAATGTTAAAAAACGTTACAATAGGGCACAGCGATGGTGGTGTAGGGGTTAAGCGCGCGAGGCTATAGTCCTCAGTGCTGATGTCCCGGGTTTCAGTCTCAGACCCAGCAGAGAGACTAAAGTAATGAAACTTTTTGACAGGTGACCTTTGACCTTAAGGGGGGTCATGGCGCGATGGGGGCGGGGAGGTCAACTGAGGTGTGTCTGAGGGGCGTAACCGTGGATGCTGATTGGTTGTCGTCATTAGGGGCAAAACCTTAAATGAGCCAATGAAAACACAGGGGGTGTGTTTAAGGGGTGTTATGGGGAAGGGCTTAAATGAGCCAATGAAAACACAGGGGTGTGTTTGTTATAAATAGAACAAGATAAATATGGTATTATCAGAAACTGTATGGCATTAGCACCCATTAAAAATAGAGGGGGGGTGTTTTTAAGCCTCGTTAAACCTTGAATAACCCAATGAAAACAATGGGGCGTGTTTTAGTGTTTACTTTAAATACAGGGATAAAAGTCTGCACTTTACATGCAGCATTTGTTGGAAAAAGAACACCCGTTCAGCAATGGCTAGAATTAAGTGAGTTTATCGTCGAGCGGAGGAGAAATGCAACGCGTGCCAAGATGATGTTGAAAAAGCAACTGCATCATCTATATCATCTACTTCCTCATCTGAGATACCTATCGGAATTCCCGTCATAGCATACTCTACCGATGATGAGGATCCAACATCAACTTCAACAACCACAGTTGAAAATCAGACCTCGGGTCGTCCAAGAGGTACGTCAGTTCTGTGTGAAACCCCAGTGACCGTCTACCAGCATTCATCCCGTGAATTGAATGCTCCTAAGAAATCAACATACTACATCTGCAGGGTACAAAGACCCCCGTTCGTCACTCTGCAGGAAGAATGGTCTTTGGAGCCATATGGCCTGAGTGGTGCCTGGGGTTATATTTTCATGTATGAAATAGGAGAACTCTGCCTGTATCAATTGGATCAAGACGAGGTATTTAATGGATCATTGGCTCTGTGTACTCTCACCCACAGCGACTGGGCTGTGTTAAGGCTTGCAATCCCGCACCTTAATGATACCCCTGAAACAGTCTCAATGCAGGAGAGGGAGGAAGAAGAAGAAGAAGAAAATGAACTGTCTCCTCGACCTGCAAAACGGGCGAGAATGTTTCATATACCATCCGATGTTGAAATAGCTGAGAGAGAACCTCTCTTTAGCGCAGTGTGGGGGTCAAAAACCACAGCAAATGGCCGCTGGTCTTTTCGGGCAAGCAGACGCAGGAACAACCGGATGAACCCTTCAGATCTGTTTGTGTTGGAGGCTTTCAATCAGGACTGCGGCATATTCAAGACAATGCTGGCTCTGCCGTTTGAAGCTTGGGCAGAGAAGATGAGTGAAATTGGACAGCGTCTTTCCGACCTTTTCCACAACTCACGCAGTTGGATCGATGTCATGTCAGTGAAAAAAACGCTGACGTTTCCTGTTTTACGTTTAGAACAAACCCTCTTGTGAGGACACGCCCCCTTCCTATGATATATATATACGGCGGATAACAGCAAGCTCACAAACACTGAGAACCGTATCCTGAGAATGAGTGAACCAACACCATACAGGGACCTCTACAACCACCGAGCAGAGATCCACTTCTCTCCTGAGCATGATGAAAGCTTCAATATTGGACCATATCATCCGCCTTCCCCGGACCTCTTCTCACCATCCACCTCAACGTCCTCATTCTCAGAGATCCACTTCAGTCCTGCATCACCTACAGGATACAACATGAAATATCTACCGCTTTCTCCAGACCTCTACTCACCATTGCCGCTATTCATGGCTGAGTCTGTAGACGCGAATGTCCTGCCTGAAGACATGAAGGTGGTCGTGGAGGAGGAGGTAGCTACCAGCTACTCACCCTCTACCGAAGCCCCTACACAAACCCTGGAACCGATGGAGGACCCTCAGCCTTCAGCGGAGGATGAGAGTAACCAGGGGGACGAAATTGACGGTTGGTTCTCAACCACCCTCATCAATACGGTGAAAACAGCGATACTTCATTTATTCAACATAACCTCTTTGAACTATCACAGAGAAACCTGCTATGGGTGTATAACGAACCACCCGAGCCAGCGTCAGCCCCAATGCCTGGAGGAATTGGGGGAGGATTATTACCAAGTCAACTTTCAATGCATCGTACGACGACTCGTAACCCCCAAACTCGTTCCTGCTATTCAGAATCTTCTGGTACTTCGACGCATACAAGCGGATGACTTCAGAGTGAAGACGATTGCCGAGACAATTTTATATGAACTGAAATCGGTACAAGGCATCCACAGTGCAATAGTGCACGTTTATGATTGCATGGTCGAAGAGAAACACCTCAAACAACTTAACTCTGTTTCACAGTGCTATGGACTGACAAACTGATCTCACATGTTTGATGACTTGTTGTATCATTTTTAGTTTTCCAGTACTTTAATTAATCTGCAATATATGATTTTTCTTCTTTTTCTTTTTCTTTTTATTATTAAATACAATTAAAGTAGGAACATATTAACCTTCCCAAAAGTGTTGTTTAAAAGCTAGTAGTGTTTGAATTCATCTGCATTAATCTGCATTTATCTGATTTTTTTTTTACTATTAAATACAAAAAATAAAAAAAAGGGACAAATCTACCCTCCTGTGTGTTTTTTCTCATCATTTAACAAGTAATCGTCAGAGTGAGCATAAGGCAGAGATGGCAGGAAGACGGCTGATGAAGAAAGTATATTATAGCCCTTCAAATCCGGGAAGTTTTGGGGGTGTAGATAAGCTGAGGAGGGTTATGCAAGATGAAACGGGAAAGAAGGTTGCGGTTGAAAAAGTTAAAGATTTTTTATCAGGAGAAAATACCTATACTCTCCATAAACCTGCAAGAATAAAGTTCCCGAGAAACAGAGTTTTTGTCACCAGACCATTGAGGCAGTTCCAGGCTGATCTCTGTGACATGCAAGCTCTGGCCAAGGAAAATGATGGTTATAATTATTTATTAACAGTCATTGACATCTTTTCAAAAAGGGCGTATGTACGAGTTTTGAAGAGGAAATATGCTGCTGAGGTGGTAAAGGCATTTGAATAAATTTTTAAAGAAAGTCAGATCCCCAAAAAATTCAGACTGATGCCGGTAAAGAATTATTTAACAAGAAATTTAAGGTTTTAATGGAGAAACACGGTATTGAACATTTCGCGACAGCGAGTGAAGCAAAAGCTTCAGTGGTCGAGAGATTTAACCGCACATTAAAAACAAGGATGTGGAGATATTTTACAGCTAAAAACACCTGGCGGTACGTCGATGTCCTGCAAAACCTAGCTAGAAGCTACAACCATTCCTACCACTCCAGCATTAAAATGAGCCCTATTGAAGTGACCTCAGAAAATGCCTTTCAAGTGTTTCAGAATCTGTATGATATCAAGTCCAACAGATATTGCAAGGACTCAGTGACAACGTTTAAACAAGGGGATCTTGTCAGAATATCCGAGGTCCGTGGAGTGTTTGACAAAAAATACGAACAGTTTTACGGATGAAGTGTTTACAGTGTATGAGCGGATACCCCGATCTCCTCCTGTATACAAACTCAAAGATTTGGATGGAGAGCCTATCCAGGGTTCCTTTTACGCAGAGGAACTTCAAAAAGTAAAAATATTTAACGACAAGATGTATCAAGTGGAAAAAATATTAAAACGACATACGGTCAAGGGTGTCAAACAGGTTTTTGTAAGCTGGAAAAACTGGCCTGAGAAATTCAACAGTTGGATCAGGTTTGATGAACTTCGAAACGTATAAAAAAGGTTTGCACTAAACCTCACAGTTGACACAGCATCATGAACCGTCAGGTAGAGGATGATGGCTTTTACGTTACCCTTCCCTCTAACGCTATCATGGAAGTGTTTAAAAATAATACCAGTTCGAGTTTCCGTGTAAATTTAGCTCAACATATTGATTTAGAAGGCCAATGGATGGTTGCATTAGCAGAGATTTCATACCCTCATACATGGCATAATTTACCGGATTATGATGCCTACTTTGAATGGAGGAAGGTTGATGATGTGGAGATCAATACGCAAAGGATCAGAAGTGGCTACTATAACAGCGTTATTCAACTCGAGACAGAGATGGAACTGTTTTTCAAAAAAATGAACTCGGGTATCCGCATTAAATTCAGCAAAGTTCAAAAGAGATTTGCATTTCAAGCAAGCAGTCCGTATGAAATACGCTTCTTCAGCACTCTAGCTTATATGATGGGCGTGAAACCAGGGGAATGGATTCATGTATCTGAACCAAAACTGGCTCCTTTTCCGGCAGATATAAAGGCTGGTTTCTATCACCTATACTGTTACAGCGACGTGGTCAGCCCTCAAATAGTAGGCGACACTTTTGCACCTTTACTGCGGACCGTCAAAGTACACGGCGACTTCAGTGATATGATTACTCTGACGTTTAACCCCGCCCACTACCTTCCAGTTTCCAGAAGACATATTGAAAATATCAATATAGAAATTAAATCGGACCAAAACGTTCCTGTAAATTTCGTCTATGGAAAGACCATCGTAAGACTACACTTCAGACCGGTGATATCACAACGTAGCCTTAGATAAATTTTATTTGTATAAACTATTCCAGAGATATGTATATAACCTCTAAGACTGATTGGTTATCATGCATATTACCCTGGTCCTTCAACACTGCATCAAGCAGGCAAGAGAGAACATGGCACAGCTAAGTCTGAGACGTGATCCAAATCGCTTTGTAAATTACTATGTAAGTCAATCAGGCGGTAATCTGCCAGGTTTTTATGGGGCTCCGGTAATGTACGGACGAGGAATTGGATCATTATTTTCAAAATTATTCCGCTACGTATCCCCTCTGGTTAAAAAAGGATTTGCTATTGCAAAACCCCATCTTAAAACAGCTGCATCAAATATAGCTTCTGATGTCATAGGTAGAGCCGTGAGTAAAATGAGTGGTTCTACACACACCGAAGGTCAAGAAGGTTCAGGAATTATGGTTTTATCCAAAAGACCCAGAACAAGACCCCCCGGTGATCATTTAAGGATGGTTAAAAAGCAATGACAAACACAAAAAAGGAGATCAGTCTGAGCTGACAAACGAAGAGGAAGGAAGTCCTCCGCAAGTTTTGATATATTTAAATAATGGCTCTTTTACATAACAAATCATCAGAGTGCACGCTGGCAGAGCTGGACTTATTTTCTGCTCCGATGATGCAGCTATCGATCGAAGATAAAATTTACACCGAGATCCAGCCTTTATCAGCAGTTTTTCATTCCGGGAGACGGAGAAAAGTATCTGGATCTCAACTGTTGCATCTCAGAGTGAAAATTACTAACGAGGATGGAACAAACCTGCCGGATGAAGCACCTGTAGGGCTCATCAACTACCCGTTAAACAACATCTTCAGTCAGTGTGACGTCACTCTCGGAGATCGATTAATTTCACAATCCAGCGCTACACATCCGTATAGAGCCATGATTGAGACATTGTTAAACTTTTCTGAGGATTCTTTAAAAAGGCAGTTTAGTTCTGGTCTTTTTTTCAAAGACACTGCAGGGGCTCTGAACTCTATTGTTACAACTAACGGCCCTAATCAAGGCCTTAATAGCAGAGCAGGCTTTACGGCAAATTCCAGGGAGGTACATCTCCTAGGCCCCCTGCATGCAGACATATTTTTCTGTGAGAGACTTCTTTTAAACTCTGTTGACCTCAAAATTAAACTTACAAGAGCCAACGATGCCTTTTGTCTCATGGCAGCAAGAGACTCCACTTACAAACTTAGGATATTAGGAGCCTCTCTTTTCATCAAAAATGTTTCTGTCTCTCCAGCTGTACGACTGGGGCATGCTTTCAGCTTTAATGAAGGCAAATGCTCTGTATCCACTTTCACGTGTCAATGTAAAAACATATTCCATCCCTGAAAATTCAAGGTTGTGCAACCAAGATAATCTTTTTTTAGGCGTCTTTCCCAAGTATGTGGTGATTGCATTACTGGATCATGATGCTTTTACAGGAACACGCAATCTCAATCCGTTTGACTTTAATCATTTTGATATGGAATATTTAGCTTTGTGTAAGGATGGCAGACAAATTCCAGCTAAGGCCTTCCAGCCCAATTTTAACCAAGGTCAGTCAGTGAGACAGTATTACAACTTGTTTACGGCTACAGAACGACATCTAAAAGATCTTCCGCTGAATATAACACGTCAGGAATTGAATCAAGGATACTCTCTATTCACATTTAATCTTAACCCGGGTGAGGACACAGATGCTCTATCTCCAGCTTCCAGTGGGAATTTAAGATTGGAAATGCGTTTCAGAAACCCGTTGCCTCATATTTTATCTATGTCATAGAGTGTGCGGATTACTGCTGCAGCAAGTGTTGTCAAAATACACCAGAGATGTGATTAAGAATGATTTAATGGTATCTAACTTTGTGAAATAATATCAGAAATGTGTCGTTAATCAAAGTTGCACATTTTATACTCACGGAACATGCTCTTTGGAGATGTTTCTGGATTGTTATGGAATTTAAATTGTCTTATTTTTTTTTTTCATTGTTTGTTTTTTCTTATGATTTAATATTTGTGTAATGACATCATATGTTAGTGTGTGAAGTAGAGAACGAAGCTAAACTTGAAAATATAATCAATAAATATTTTATTGAATAAAAGAAATAGGCTACATGTTTCATTTTCTTATAACAGTTTATGGTGAAAATGTAATCCATCGGGGTGGTAGTGTCGTCTTACGAAGAGACTTTTTTGACCTCTCATCAGCATTTTTATCTTCCAGCTCAGATCTCGACCAGTGGGGAAAATGAGTTATCTGCCTTCTTCTTCTTTTTCTTCTCTGCTTAACGCTGGGGGGTGTACCCTCATTTTCAATCGATGTACCCTCTGTTTTGAAACGTCTATATTCTTCACGAGCATAAGGGTTAATGACTGAAGGTATAGGGATGTTTACCTCTGACAAGGTGTGTAGAAAGTCAGACCATCCTCGGGTTTGTGATGCTCCAGATTTTTTAAACGGTAGCATGAGATTTTTCAACAAATCAATCATGTGGGAACCCTTTAAACATTTCCTTTAAATACAAATTCACCTCGCAAAGTCCAACTCTCACTTCTTTCGGATAATTTCTTCAAAATGTACTCGGCATTTTTACGGTTATGTTTAGGTAGGCTTTTCAGTACATCCGTAAGAACCTGATCCTTAGGGGCCTCGTCCTGCCCCGGGCCTTGTTTTTCTTAATATCGCTCTCATGTCTGCATCCAAATTCTCCTCCGCCGTCTGTCTGATGGACGTGTCTGACTGGGTCATACGCTTCAATTGATGAGGTGAAATGAGAAACATCTTCTGCAATGTTCTGAGAGACATTATCTCCTGATGATTCCACCCACTAGATCACCGATCAAGGGAGCAAGAGCCGTTAAGATGGGGAGAATAAAACCACCTCGTTGCTTTTTGAGAGCCAGCTGTTTAGTTTTTATTCCGGTTCTTTTGTCACCCAACAATCTGATGATTTTTCTCTGCTTCTTCAATTGTCGTTGTTGAGAGGGCGATAGTTTAATGTTACCTTTTAAGATATTCAGAGCGATCTCACACAAAGCCTGAATAAAGTCGGGAGAGCAGTGTGCGAGAATATCTTTGCGCTTCTGCGGAGTGGCCTGGTACAAAGCTCTGAATAATGGGACATTCCTTTTTATACGTGCAGACATGATGACTTACTTTGTTCTGGGCACGTACACAGCAAGCCACTGGTGAGGAAGTATGCCTGTTCTCAGTCTGAAATGTTCTGGGCAGGTAGACGTAAAATCAATGATTAAATATCCATGAGCTTCAAAACTCTCCAAGAAGAGACCCTTTTGAGATGGAAACATTTGGCGGGCCAGTATATTCAGCTGGAGTTTAACTCTCGGGTTTTTAAACAACACCATATAATTAGTGTTCAGGCTAATGGTGCGACTGAACTTTCCCTGATGAAAAACATTCTGAGTCAACATCATAACGCTCATATTACGATGGTGACGAAACTGGGTAAAGACCTTCATCACGTTTTCATCATCTGAGGCTTGAGCGATAACATCGTCTAGAATAATCAGATGATTCTGATCAGGAGGAAACAGGTTTTCATCTTCAAAAGAATGAGGCAATCCTTCCACAAAGGTAATATTTTTATTCATCTTCTGCAATTCAGCATACATGGGTTGAAAAGAAGTGTAAATCCATACAATATTTTCTGGAACAACATCCATGACATGATTACAATTTTGCAAAATGTTTTACAAAGAATGTTTTCCCGCAGCCGCTGGGTCCAACAATCAAACATGAGAAAGGTGCTCTAAATCTAGGATCAAAATCAATCTCCTGTAAATCCATGGAACATTTTATGTTATTTCTTCTTCTTCTTCTTAATAACCAAAAGGCAGAGTTGTCCCGTCAGAAAAAAGACGTCTCTTATCATAGACCAACTGAAACTTTTTAAGAAATGTTGCATTTGTCAAACGGAATCTCTTTTTCTCCCTCCTGATCGTGTGTTGTGGAATTTCAATGAAACCCTCCCTTGACCTCTGTAAGTAACCCTCGATCAGCCCTTTGATGCTGCCAAAATTGACCCTCTCGCTGCATGCGTCTGAGTGATGCCTTTAGCACGTATCACTACTTTTTTACGGTTTTTGGTCTGGTATGCATAACTCTTGGGTCCTGTTGATGCAAACTCAGAAATTCTGTCACCATCTAACTCGTCAGTAAGATCACCCAGATAATTCCCCAGTTACAGAGGAGTTTCACCACTTTTTGTCACATAAATCAAACTGTCTGTGTCAATATAAATCAAACTGTCCTGTAACTTCTCCATGCTACTGAGAAGTTTTAAACGTGCGTAAGCAGTGGTGAATGCTGCAATAAACACATTGTTTGCCTTGCTTGGAGGAGAGATGACACGTTTACTAAAATTCCACTGCACTACACACATTTCAGGGTTGAAAAAATGAAAATAGTTAACTCTATATTTACTCGAGAACATGAAGCTGAAAAATTCTTCAGGGTTACTGATGACTGTGGTCTGAGACAGACCACTTCTTTGTGCAAATTTACCCCAAAAACTGTTTAAACACAATTTTGCAACCTGCCTTTTGGCAGGGTTTACCTCAATTCTCTCAGGGTCTAATTGGATGCCCTGATGGAGTTTGTAGTCTCTTATATACTTTGACTTGCTCTCCTGATCCACTGCTTCAGACGGGTACTCTGAAGCCTCCTGTTTACCCTTCAGGAAGGTGTTGATATACCCTTTGAAGATTGTGTCACTGCTCTTTTCAAAATGCCACACCTCTGTGATTTTAGCAAGGCGATAACCACACTGCAACGCTTTACTAAACTCTACACTCACCCACACACCCGTCAGAGTTCTGTCCTCATCATTATGCCTGCAGGGACCTGACTGGTTATTTATTTCAGCACATGTGCGGCAGAGACTAAACACCAGTTTACCTTGGGATGTTCTGTAAGGCAAAACAGGGAAAAAGAGCCCTCGTGGTGGGTGGACCGCAGCTTTGATTATTCCGAAGTAGCTGCTGGGGTCATCCAAATCTTTGCATATGATGGTGGGGTGACCGAGGGGAAAAACGCAGTTGGCATTTACATAAGGATAGAGAGATGTGTAATAAACATAATGTACAGTTTCACCCGGCCCCGCTGTGTACCTCAGTCTCATAGGGCAGGTGCGTTCACCATACAGAGCATCCCGGGGTGATAACGGTTCTACAGCACGGCCATCCGTAAGCTCAGGGTCAGAGACGTGTGCGAGGCAGATTGCAAAGCATAACTGATTACCGGTATTATCTATAACATACAGATGACGCATTTTCTTATTAATCAGTTCACATTCTAACGTTCCTGCAGCCTTACGTTTAGATCCTCCAGTTGGATTATTAACTACCTGAAGAACAAATTCCAGGTTATTATCTACAGGTACATCTGCATTCGATTGTATTAAATCATCTAGAAAGTTCTCAAAAGCAGGCAGGATCATATTTCCATCATCTGTAACAGTAAATGTGACGTGACGATTGAGATTTTCACCCACTAATTCCAGCTGCACAACGTCGTTACGTCTGGTTAAAGATCTTGCAGCGTCGGCTAATTCAATGAGAATATGCATGATGTTTGTATAGAATGCTGCTAAATCTGGAACATTCCCCAGACAGGGCGGCGGGATGGTAAAAGGTCTCCTTATTTCATGGTTATTAAAACGTTCACGTTCAACCACAACTGCTGGAGGATCTCGCCCTATTTGATCAGAACTGACTGCTACCTCCTGATTGAAATGACCCCCAGTATGATCAGCGGCATGTGACGTTGAAGGATTTTGTAAGTCAGCTGATTCATTTTGCTGAAAGCTGAGTGGAGACGGTGCTCTATTTAAATCTTCAACAACCTGTTCTAATAAGTTTAAATTTTGGTCAGGTGGTAACGGCCTATTTAAATCTTCAAGAGCCTGATTGATTAAGTTTAAAAAGTTATCGTGGTGATCTTCATTATGGTTGTTAACAAGAGATGATTCATCCTCTAAAACATGTGCAGGTATAGGGATTTCATCAAGCTCATTTACTAAATTTCTTATTTCATCCAGGGCAAGTCTGATTTGTTTATCCATTTTATATGAACATAAGAAAAATCAAATAAACCTACAGAAAAAAAAAACCCCAAAAAAACACAGTGATCACTTCAGTTTAAAATCACCTTGATGTCACCAAACTGCTTCTGTAACAGAATCTGACATGCCGCGAGAAGCGTTAAAGATGAGGCCTCATTTCGACGATTCCGTGCGGCTGTAGAAACTTTCTTTCTGCGCTGTCCGGGTCTGGAACCAATCTGTCCTACCATCAACATTACCTCTGTAAGGAGAATGAACAACAACAACAACAAAAAATAAATATATATATATATATATATATATATATATATATATATATATATATATATTGAAATAAACACATTAAAGCTGAAAAAAAAGGGGAATTCAAATTAATTCAGTAGGTATGAATTAAAACGTACTGCTCATTAAACCTCTTACAAGCGTTGCTCTGGTATGCAGAGCAGAGAGTCGCTGTCTTTTGGCCGGGGTTAAATATTCTGTAAAAACAGAATAAAATAAAGTTACCTTACGCTGCGCAGCACAGCGTTCATAAATAAACGATAATAGTTTTTAAAATAAACAAGTTTTTTAAGGGGGAAGTGAACCCCTATAACTTTATTACTTGTAGGTTTATAAACGAATTTTTATCTTACTCCGAGTATGTGTGATAAAACCTCCAGATTTCGACTCTTGTTGTACTGGACTTATGCTCTTGTGTTGAACGCTGTCCTGATCTTTGAAAAGTGACCTTCTGGTGGGTGGTTTCAGTGTGACATCTTAGGGTGTATCTGTAAACAGATTTATATGATATGTTATTGAACTATGCTTAAAATACATATACAGGTCCTTCTCAAAATATTAGCATATTGTGATAAAGTTCATTATTTTCCATAATGCAATTATGTAAATTTAACATTCATATATTTTAGATTCATTGCACACTAACTGAAATATTTCAGGTCTTTTATTGTCTTAATACGGATGATTTTGGCATACAGCTCATGAAAACCCAAAATTCCTATCTCACAAAATTAGCATATTTCATCCGACCAATAAAAGAAAAGTGTTTTTAATACAAAAAACGTCAACCTTCAAATAATCATGTACAGTTATGCACTCAATACTTGGTCGGGAATCCTTTGGCAGAAATGACTGCTTCAATGTGGCGTGGCATGGAGGCAATCAGCCTGTGGCACTGCTGAGGTCTTATGGAGGCCCAGGATGCTTCGATAGCGGCCTTTAGCTCATCCAGAGTGTTGGGTCTTGAGTCTCTCAACGTTCTCTTCACAATATCCCACAGATTCTCTATGGAGTTCAGGTCAGGAGAGTTGGCAGGCCTATTGAGCACAGTGATACCATGGTCAGTAAACCATTTACCAGTGGTTTTGGCACTGTGAGCAGGTGCCAGGTCGTTCTGAAAAATGAAATCTTCATCTCCATAAAGCTTTTCAGCAGATGGAAGCATGAAGTGCTCCAAAATCTCCTGATAGCTAGCTGCATTGACCCTGCCCTTGATAAAACACAGTGGACCAACAACAGCAGCTGACACGGCACCCCAGACCATCACTGACTGTGGGTACTTGACACTGGACTTCTGGCATTTTGGCATTTCCTTCTCCCCAGTCTTCCTCCAGACTCTGGCACCTTGATTTCCGAATGACATGCAGAATTTGCTTTCATCCGGAAAAAGTACTTTGGACCACTGAGCAACAGTCCAGTGCTGCTTCTCTGTAGCCCAGGTCTGGGGAATGCGGCACCTGTAGCCCATTTCCTGCACACGTCTGTGCAAGGTGGCTCTGGATGTTTCTACTCCAGACTCAGTCCACTGCTTCCGCAGGTCCCCCAAGGTCTGGAATCGGCCCTTCTCCACAATCTTCCTCAGGGTCCGGTCACCTCTTCTCGTTGTGCAGCGTTTTCAGCCACACTTTTTCCTTCCCACAGACTTTCCACTGAGGTGCCTTGATACAGCACTCTGGGAACAGCCTATTCGTTCAGAAATTTCTTTCTGTGTCTTACCCTCTTGCTTGAGGGTGTCAATAGTGGCCTTCTGGACAGCAGTCAGGTCGGCAGTCTTACCCATGATTGGGGTTTTGAGTGATGAACCAGGCTGGGAGTTTTAAAGGCCTCCGGAATCTTTTGCAGGTGTTTAGAGTTAACTCGTTGATTCAGATGATTAGGTTCATAGCTCGTTTAGAGACCCTTTTAATGATATGCTAATTTTGTGAGATAGGAATTTTGGGTTTTCATGAGCTGTATGCCAAAATCATCCATATTAATACAATAAAAGACCTGAAATATTTCAGTTAGTGTGCAATGAATCTAAAATATATGAATGTTAAATTTTCATCATTACATTATGGAAAATAATTAACTTTATCACAATATGCTAATATTTTGAGAAGGACCTGTATATATATATATATATATATATATATATATATATATATATATATATATATATATATATATACTCGTACTCGTCGTCTTCCGCTTATCTGGGACCGGGTCGCGGGGGCAGCAGACTCCCAGACGTCCCTCTCTCCAGACACCTCCTCCAGTTCCTCCAGGGGGAGCCCAAGGCGTTCCCAGGCCAGCCGAGAGACATAGTCCCTCCAGCGTGTCCCGGGCCGTCCCCTGGGCCTCCTCCCGGTGGGACGTGCCTGGAACACCTCCCGAGGAAGGCGTCCAGGAGGCATCCGGTATAGATGCCCGAGCCACCTCAACTGGCTCCTCTTGATGTGGAGAAGCAGCGGCTCTACTCCGAGCCCCTTCCGGATGGCCGAGCTCCTCACCCTATCTCTAAGGGAGTGCCCAGCCACCCTATGGAGGAAGCTCATTTCAGCCGCTTGTATCCGGGATCTCGTTCTTTCGGTCATGACCCAAAGTTCATGGCCATAGGTGAGGGTAGGAAAGTAGACCGACCAGTAAATTGAGAGCTTCGCTTTTGGATCAGCTCTCTCTTCACCACAACGGACCGGCACAGCGCCCCCATTACTGTGGCAGCCGCACCGATCCGTCTGTCGATCTCCCGCTCCATTCTTCCCTCACTCGTGAACAAGACCCCAAGATACTTAAACTCCTCCACTTGAGGCAGGAACTCCCCTCCAACCTGAAGAGGACAAGCCACCCTTTTCCGGTCGAGTACCATGGCCTCGGACTTGGAGGAGCTGATCCTCATCCCAGCCGCTTTACACTCGGCTAGAGGGGTCCAGCAGGACCATGTCATCTGCAAAAAGAAGAGACGAAATCCACTGGTCCCCAAACCCGACCCCCTGTCCATAAACGTTATGAACAGGACCGGTGACAAAGGGCAGCCTTGCCAGAATCCAACACGCACTGGGAACAGGTCCGACTTAGTGCCGGCAATGCGGACCAAACTCCTGCTCCGCTCGTACAGGGACCGGATGGCCCATACTAAAGGGCCCCCGATTCCATACTCCTGGAGCACCCCCCACAGGGCATCATGAGGGACACAGTCGAATGCCTTCTCCAGGTCCACAAAACACATGTGAACCAGTTGGGCAAACTCCCATGAACCCTCGAGCACCCTGTAGAGGGTATAGAGCTGGGATTGCCGCCGCGACAGGCACCGCAGACCTTACGGCCAAAGCTACGGGCAGCAGCATCGACAATAGATGCGGAGAACATGGTCCACTCGGACTCTATGTCTCCAACATCCCCCGGGATCTGGTCGAAGCTCTCCCGGAGGTGGGAGTTGAATACATCCCTGTTGTTTTTTATTTATTTTTACACACCTTGCTGCTCCACAGCTGATGGCAGTATTCCAAGTTTGGCTTTAGTTTGATCGATCAGATCAGCTGGTGCTGCTATTTCTTCCAGAGGTACACTCACCGTCGAATCTGTAAACAGTTTTATCCGAGGTTTAAAACAAGTCTCTGATAACACATAAATAAATACATTCACTCTCAAAGAAAACAAATAGTTTTTAGGGCTTACTTTCTGGCCTGGAAGCTGCTGGTAACGTATCCGGTGTGTCTTCAGGGGAAATTATGATAATTTGCGGAGACGTAATTAACGATTCAGATTTTAATTCTTTGTTAGAAGAAAGTTCAGATGTTGTCGGGGGTTTTTCTTGTTTGGAAATAATTCGCCTTCTCAATTTTGACTGTCGATTCCAGCCGCTGATCCCTTCAACTTGATCATTCGGGTTTACCTCTCTCATCAAATCTATAAATTGAAACATTGTCAAGGGTTAACTATAAAATATTTTTTGCATTTAACATTTACTTACCATATTCTGATTGTGTCAAGATGAAATCCTCAAGGTCATCAGTGGTGGGTTCTATGACAAAGAAACAATATATATATATATATATATATATATATATATATATATATATATATATATATATATATATAACAATATTAGAGAACATTCACATGCATTTAATGATTTCTTAAAGATGAATACTTACTTACTTACTTACTTTTAAAGATGTCATTGTACTTCTGTGAATCATTAGAAGCAGATGGAGCAATTTCCTGGTTTCCTGAAATATTTACCGACATTTTTCTTGTCAGTACTGGTATTTTTCAATGTAACAAGTTTAAACTAGAGTTCTACTAGTATTTGTCAGTGTAACAAGTTTAAACCTTTTTTAGCTGTAGCAGACCTGACGATGATGTACACAGCCCTGATGTCTCTGTGACTACTGTGAAACTAAACCTGTTTTTATTGCCAGCACACTGAAATGCAAAAAGAGGCCCAATTATCATATTGGCTATTCATTACACAGTTTTCATGTAGACATAAGCCAGTGATGTCTGACATGGAGACGCTGTGTCTGTAAACAAAAACTAGAAGCACGTATTAGCAATGAGAAACCGGCAAAAACTTTGATATTCATCAGCCCCTGGAGGTTCTCACCTATGTATATCCTCTTTTTGGAGGGGTTGAGAGAGTTCTAATTACTTTATTGCCCTGTGTCACACACTTGGTCAGGAAACTGAATCAGAAGGCCGAGGGGTGATGTTGACTGTGACTTCAGTTAAAGAATAACTGTTTCAGTAAGTCTCTCAATAACATTTGCTCTAAGATGAAAAGAAAATGTTTTAGAAAAGCTACAGGTAACTAAAATTATCATTTATTTTTCCTAAAATTGAGTCTCTCATGATTCAAAACAAACACATCATTGCTAGAGTCAATTTATGACTTGGAAACAGTATACTGAGGGTTCGTAAAGTTTTATTTTCTGTTAATCTCATATTTGTCTTACCTCTTTCTCCTGCTTTCCAGTCTGTTGACACAGAAGTGGAAGGTTTTGCTCGTTCCATCGATGTAGGGAAGCACAATCTTTTATTTACTTTTTAGGTCTTTTCTATTTTGAACTGATTTAGACTGGCTCATATATTCAGCAAATAGGTCCTGCTGTAAAGCAAAATGAACTTACAATTCTGTCAGGTTACACATTTCATTTCATAGGATTTCATGTGACAGGTTAATATTAAGTTGATTATACCTGCACGGTGGCGCAGTTGGTAGCACTGTTGCCTTGCAGCAAGAAGGTCCTGGGTTCAATTCCCAGCCTGGGGTCTTTCTGCAAGGAGTTTGCATGTTCTCCCCGTGCATGCGTGGGTTCTCACCGGGTACTCCGGCTTCCTCCCACAGTCCAAAGACATGCTTGTTAGGTTAATTGGTCACTCTAAATTGTCCTTAGGTGTATGAATGAATGTGTGTGGTTGTTTGTGTGTTGCCCTGCGATGGACTGGCGACTTGTCCAGGGCGTACCCTGCCTCTCACCCATAGACTGCTGGAGATAGGCACCAGCTCCCCCGCGACCCACTATGGAATAAGCGGTAGAAAATGACTGACTGACCTTTAAAATATAAAAAAGATGCATGTCTTTTTAAAATTTTTTTTTTTAGATGTATTAACGCCTGAAAAACATACAGATTATTAATAACACCCTTAAACACACCCCTGTATTATTATTGGCTCATTTAAGGCCTTCCCCGTAACGCCCTTAAACACACCCCCTGTGTTTTCATTGGCTCATTTAAGCCCTTCCCCGTAACACCCTTAAACACACCCCCTGTGTTTTCATTGGCTCATTTAAGCCCTTCCCCGTAACACCCTTAAACACACCCCCTGTGTTTTCATTGGCTCATTTAAGGTTTCGCCCCTAATGACGACAACCAATCAGCATCCACGGTTACGCCCCTCGGACACACCCCCTGTTGACCCCATGACCTCCCCGCCCCCATGGCGCCATGACCCCCCTTAAGGTCAAAGGTCACCTGTCAAAAAGTTTGATTGAGGGGTGTACTTTAGTCTCTCCCAGCGACCTTTGTCAAATGTCTCTCCCTTTCTTTGCCTCTATCCTGTCTACCTACTGTAAAAACAAAGTTGTGCTTTTGTATACAGTGTACATAAATATCTGGTTTCAACTGTACAATTAGATTTCTAAGTTAATTAGGCGTTTTTTTCCCAATTCTTTCTTTTCAGTTTTAACTAATTCTTTGGTGTCAAAAGAAATTTCTAGGAGCCAATTTTTAAAGGTTCCTTTAATGCTGCTTTTGACATTGACAATGGAAAGAAATTGATGCACCTTTGCAGTGGACTGTACACCACACAAACAAACCTTGATCTAGATCCTTTCTTGAGTTAAAATCGAAATGATTCCAAACAAACACGTCTTTTGCAAACTGTTCTGTTTGTGGTCTTTCTGTTTATTAGTACGTCTGAGTGGCAGGAGTGCGGTTCTGCAGGTTCAAAAAAGAGGAGAATGGAAGACTGTCTGCTCTGAGGAATGGAACAACCAGCTGGGGATCTCTGCCTGCAAGCAGCTGGGATACTCCAGGTTTCCATTGAGGCGCTTATATTTGTTGATTACTTCTTTTTTTAATTACCTCTGCCAAGCAGGTAATGTTTTTGTTGGCGTAGAATTGTCAGTCAGTCTGTCTGTTTACGACAAACGAAAAAACAAACGACTAAGGCATTGTACACACGTAGCAGGGTTTTTTTTTTTAACGAATATCACCCCAACATCGTTTTTAAAAATAATATCGTACACACGTGAGGTTTTTCAGCAAAGAAATACACCACTGAGCATTGTGGACGCAGAGGAAGCAGTGTACTGAAAAAATTAAACCTATGCCAGCCAATCAGAATCCCAGGACTACCTGTTAGGTATAAAACATGGCACCAGGACATTCGTTTGTGTGGACAGAAAAAGAAGTTGGACTTCTTTTAAACATTCATCCTGGAAGACGATTTCCCTCTTAAAGTTTTCCCACCAGCCCACAGTGCACCCAGGTTTGATCCAAAACCATTGTCTGCAACGTTTAACGGCATTCTGCCTCCACAGTAGCTGATATAAAGCAGCTTATTTCCAAGCGCTGTTTCTCCTCGGCCGCTCAATGTATTGCAGCAACAGGGCTTGTAAAACATAACAAAAAGTGTCTGAACCAATGTAATCAGCACCTCTCTGATAGCATTGTTTTTGCCGCAATATTTGTCGCACACAGTGATGCGCCGAACCATAAAAGTCTGTACTTCGCCAAACTAGATCAACTTATTTCTCATCATAGAAGAGAAAAAGAGTAATCTTAGGTTTCTCTTTAGTACAGTTGCTAAACTCACACAGAGTCATATCTGTTAAGCCATCCATTCCCCCAGCTGTCAGCAGTAATGACTTCATGAGATTCTGTTTAAATAACATTGACTCTATTAAAATTAAAATCATTGGCATACTCCAGAACATGTTTACTTCATCCTCAGTAAGTAAGACAGCATTGGATATAACTGTAGAAACTGATCTGTGTTTGGGCTGTTCGGATCCAGTAGAGATTCCTGAGTTATCAAAAATATTAGCTTCATCTAAACCTTCTACTTGTATATTGGGTCCAATCCCAAACATTTTATTTGAGGAGGTGTTTTGATTACCAGCCACTTTTTAGATATGATTAATTTATCCTTAGTAAATGGATCTGTACAGGCTTTTAAGGTAGCTGTAATTAAACCTTCATTTAGAAACCTTCGCTTGATCAAGATGACTTAGCAAATTACAGACCAATATCCAATCTTCCATTTTTCTAAAGTTCTTGAAAACAGGTTGCTAATGAAGTGTGTGAGCATTTAGACATAAATGATATATTTAAAGAGTTTCAGTCAGGTTTCAGACCTCATCATATCACTGAAACAGTTCTGCTGAAAGTCACCAATGATATTATCATGGCCTCAGATAATAAACTTGTGTCTGTACTTGTTCTGTTAGATCTCAGTTCTGCATTTGATGCAGTCAATGACAATGCTCATTGGAGCTGAGTTTTTGCAAAAGAAACTGCTTTGTCAATCAATTGTGGACTGCACTAAATTAACCTCAGGTAATGAAGTTAAAAACCTTGGTGTTGCTCCATCATACATTAGAGTTCTAATTATCCCATATATTCCTAACAGAGCACTTCGTTCTCAGACTGCAGGTGTACTGGTGGTACTTAGAGTCTCTAGAAGTAGAATGGGAGGCAGGTCCTTTAGTTATCAGACTCCTCTCCAGTGGAACCAGCTCCCAGTTTTAGTCCATGAGACAGACACCCTCTCTACTTTTAAGACTAGCCTATCAGGCCTATAGGCTTAGGCTGCTGGAGGACCTGACCACTTTCACTCTCTCTGCTACGTTCTCATGCTAATCTGCAACTTTGCGTTATTTGCTGTTATTTCAGATTTTAACTTAATATTCTCTCTCTATGTTTTTGTCTTTCTAGAAGCTACATCTGGCCTGGCTCTGTGTTTAGCTCTGACACCTTCCTGAAAGGGGGACATCGGCCAAGCTGCTGCTGCTAACAACTTAATGCTCGCCTTCTACAAATGATCCACATGGCCCTGTCTTTCAGTGTTTAACCCTGTCTCTCTCCTAGACATAGCTACTGGCTGAGCTTCTACTGTGACTAACTGTATGTGCTCTCTTTCATACTCTAGACTTGAAAACTGACTCAGAGATCATCTGCTTAGCTGTGTTTCTCTCCTAAATGAAGCCTCTAAAGGAGCTAAAACCATTAATGTTTCACTTTTCTTTGCTATAGAGAGTACTCCTGGATCAGAGCTTCTGTGTTCCTTTTTCTGTCTCTGCTCTGTTCTCCCAAGCTCCCAGTCGGTCGTGACAGATGTCCGCTCACACTGAGCCTGGTTTGCTGGAGGTTTCTTCCTGTTAAAAGGGAGTTTTCCCCTCCACTGTCGCTAAATGCATGCTCAGTATGAGGGATGGCAGCAAGTCAATGCAAGCGACTGTCCACTTTCTCTACATGCTCATCCAGGAGGAGTGAATGCTGCAATCCACTGGCTTGTGCAATCTGCTCGGTTTTCTTATGCCCCTTTTCCACTGGCTCGATTTGGCCCTACTCAACTCCAATCGGCTCGCTTTGCAAGCATTTCCATTACATTGTTTTCCATTCCGTTACCTTCTTTTTTGGTCTGACCGGGGCTGAGAAGGGACTACATGTGACGTGACCAGACTGCTTTTCACTGATTGGCCGTGGGAGGAGGTGAAATGAGAAGGTTTTTGTTGAGACAGTGTTGGACCACTTATTTGCTGAATATTGGACCATTTGTACGTTGCTGGACACCACCAGGCCTCCTGGCGTTTTCGGCCATTTTTTATCCAGGACAGTTCGTTCCTACAGATCCCGTCGGACATTGCGACTGAAATGACGGGGCGCCCCAAGTCTGACGTCACAGGACGCTATATAGGAAGGTGAACACCCATTTTGAACACTCGCCTTCAGCTGGAGACTGTGACACGGTTGCCAACATCTGAAGCATCACCTGGAGAAGAGTCCCGAGTGGATTTAATTTATTCTCTCTCATTGGCCAACGAGAGAAAATAAATTAAATCTCTCTCTCGTTGGCCAACGAAGAATTTATAACTGAGGTTTTTGGAATAAGAAGGCCAGAAATTTCACTTTGCCGATCAAAGATGTTAGTTTAACACGTAACTAAAACAAACACGGAGTTTCAAGGAGACGAATCGCCACCGTGTTTTTGTGCTAGTCGACTGTGATGGTCAGATCATATTTTCCCTTTCGCCAAAGAGGCCAGAAGACGAAGATTGACCGCTTTTCCTGAAGTTAACTGTGGACGCACAGTAACTTCCAACTTCCACCCCATTCTCTCTCAACCCCGCTCAGAAGGAAGACGACGACGACAAGTAAAACCTATCCTTTATTTTTATTTCTTTCTTAGAAAGTCTGGGCAGGGTACAGGAGGTTTTAGTGCAATGAGATTCGCTATTTAATCTAATGTGTTCTGAATGATATGTGCATGTAACTTTTTTATTGAAACTTTGATGTGCTGTGTTGGATGCCTGGAAGCCGTTGCGCTACCCAGCTTTGTGTGTGTTTTGTGGGGTTGTTGAACACCCGAGAGCAAGCGCATGTGCGCTGTGAGACTGGACTGTTAAAATAACCTCATGGTGAAATTCCCCATTTTCTTTGTCTTCAACCTTACTGCTTGCTAGCTTGCCGCCAAAAGTTTTATAACCCTTTGTCTGCTCACCTCGCAGAGTTGGAGGAGGTTTTATGACTGAGTATAACTCAGTTACAGTTGGAGCTGCGCCCCAACCTCCACTCACCACCGCACCCCTTTGTCATATTATCATTTTTGCCATAACTGCTGGTTTGATCCCACACTGCTGTTTTGCTTTATTTTGTTTAGTTAGATATTTTACCCCTTTTGTGTAGAACTTTGCATGTTTGAGTAGGTGAAGATTATTAAATCGGAAGAGCAAGTGTATCAGGGCTGTGATTTAATAAATATTCACATAGATAAACAGAAGGCGTTCTGTGTTTATTTTGTGCAAGAGTTATTCGTCAGTCAAGATAAGGTTGAAGTTCCACACGTTTCGGCAGAAATGGTCGATTAAACGGTGACATCTCTGGTAATAGTTATCAATTATTACTGAGTATTTAACGGTTGTAATTATCAGAGGCGTTGAGCCACAATTACAACACCAGAAGACATCTCTGGTCTGGATTCATAAATGAGGATTTTGGTTAATAAATTAATTTTGTCAAATTATGATTTTTAATTATAATTATTGATAAAGATTAATTAATCAATAATCATAATTCCAACAACAGTTCAGGGAAAAGTTAATAAAACTCAAGAGCAACTACAATAATATTAAGAACCACAGTGGCCGGAGGAGGTCATACATGTAATAGTACCATTTACGGGTCATAAACCATGCCTGAAGGCTGACAGGAAAGAAAAAGGACAAATCACTTTTCTGAATTACATGCAGGCAGAGCGCTGTATGTAATAACATCCTAAATCAGCTGGTCACAGATAAAATCAGCTATTCAGAGGCACAAACATTTCCCCCAAAAAACGCAAAACAAAACCACCATGAAATAGCGTGCTTGGTTCGGAAATTTATTTATGGTCCTTTAGCGAACCAGCATCTGTTGGAGGAGGGAGCAGGCAGAGAGCAGCTGCCCGTAATCAGACTGCTTGCATTGGACCAAACAGGAAGACTAGCCCGCTGAATATGCGGAACACAAATATGCAATATCCAATCAAAAACTAACTTCAAAGGTCAAAAGTCCGCGGTTTTGCGCTTTTAAGTCTTTGTCCTCATTATTGCCATGGCTGAGAAAAAAACTTTTTCATAAAGCCCAAAATTGTAACTTCTTCAGGCAAACTTTGGAGCTTCACCATCCAGACAGCAGCATCTCTCCTCTCTGCTTCTCCGGCCACACCCCAGAGCCTTATTTTATAAGTTCTGGCTGGGCTGGGGTCCAGATAATTATCCCAGTGGATCATTTTAGACATAAAAACATAAATAAGACATTCTTGCATATACATTAATACAAATGTTATTAGTATTTAGTTTATTAATGGTTTTGTTTTTATTGATTTTTTTATCATTTCACACAGATTACTTTAATGTGACAATGTAACACATTAACGTTAATAGCAGCCCAGCACTCTACACTCATGGCTGTAGGCGGGGCTTTAGTTGCCATAGCTTCAGCCATTGGTGGGTCAGTGGAAAGACAACAGTTACCGTACCGGGTAGAGCAAAACTGAGTGGTGCAGTGCCGTGCCAGTGGAAAAGAGGCATTGGATAGAAAAACATTTTAACCAATTTGAGTAATAAGCATAATCTGACTGCACTGTTTAATAGGATTAGTTGGAATGTATGTATCTGACTTGAAAACTGTATGATTCGATTGAATTGACTTTGTAAATGTCATGAGACAACATGTGCTGTAAATTGGCGCTATATAAATAAATCTGAATTGAACTGAACTGAATGGAAAAGTGATGTTAAGTGTGGAGGTGAAACTGAAGTTGTCCCTCTTTAGAAGGTGTTTGTCATACTTCAGGAGGACCTCACTCCTGTCGATTAAATCTCCCTGTAACTAAAATATTGTTTAAAGGCTCAGCATAATTAACAAGTATTTACTCTGAATGTCTTTACTCAATACAATTAATGTATACATGTTTACATTGGCTGTATTTACATCAGGGTTTATCAACACCCCAAAATGTTTGAGAGCTAAGTCATTTTACACAAGCAAAAGATCTTAGATTTCATTTTATATACCTATAATTTTGCAAGTGTGTTTGAAAATTTGTTATCTACTAGGTATGTGGAGTCCTTCTTCATATCTCTGACCTCCATTGAACAGGACCTTCAAACCAACTTGATCTCCATCAACTATAGTCAAGCAGAGGCCATTAAGCTCCAGAATGCCTCAACCTTTAGGTATGCAACATTTCGTCATAGCAAGGCGGGTTTATGCAGAATAACCCTGACATTCTTTGTGACTTACAGAATCAATTTGTCTAAAACAGTTTGGATGATTCTACAGGGGTTGGACAATGAAACTGAAACACGTGTAATTTTAGTGTGGGAGGTTTCATGGCTAAATTGGACCAGCCTGGTAGCCAGTCTTCATTGATTGCACATTGCACCAGTAAGAGCAGAGTGTGAAGGTTCAATAAGCAGGGTAAGAGCACAGTTTTGCTCAAAATATTGAAATGCACACAACATTATGGGTGACATACCAGAGTTCAAAAGAGGACAAATTGTTGGTGCAGGTCTTGCTGGCGCATCTGTGACCAAGACAGCAAGACTTTGTGATGTATCAAGAGCCACGGTATCCAGAGTAATGTCAGCATACCACCAAGAAGGAC